>NW_025947102.1:0-3583 GCF_000764305.2 Hyalella azteca | reverse complement strand
ATAAGTAATAACTAATATTATTATTAATAATAATATTAAAAATAAAAAGTAATAACTAATAAGTATTCTTTTACATTTGATTAAGTACAGTAAACATTATTGATAGCATTTCTCATGGAATGCTTCGTTTTCATAATTCTCAAGAACCTGCGATTATTTATGTTCACTCTTTAAAGGAAATTGTACGGCATTCACACTGTGATTTTATCGAGCATGCCTGATAACAAAAATTTTTCTGATTTACTGAACCATATTTCATTTGAATTTGAGCGGAAATTTCTAAATATTTGTATGATGAAAATTTTTTATCCCTAGTTGAAATTCGGCTTGGATGAAATGAACTGAATTTGTAGCTGAATCTAAAGCTGTTATTCAACTCCATTTCATAGCTATAGCGACATCGTTTTTTTTCAGAAACAAATAAGTTTTCGTCTTTTTTGCTGTTGATGATTTTGGCCGTATAGAAGATACTAAGTCATTTTCTGCCTGCATAACTTTTTAACGAACGGCTCTGGTGTTGACTAAAGTCATTTGCTGAGAGCAATTCGAGACAATGCACACATTTACGACCATCATAATTGCTGTCACAGAACTGAAGTGACGAGCGCTTCGTCTACACTCGTTAGGGCCAACATTGAAGAATTGTCGCCGGCATTTTCCGAATCGGAAATTTGTTCAGGCGCTGGCAGATTTAAAATGGCTTCGTTGCCTGAAACAATCGAAACAATCAACATTCGTAGATTCTGGCTTCCTGAGTTCATGGAACCTAAATCCACCGAACATGTTGGAATTTATTCATTACTACGCTATTCCTATTACCTCTTTCTGTTCTTTCCATTTTCTCATTCCAAGAAACTATGGAACCGCAATTGTGTTAGTCTATTATTATTGAGGTACGCAAACCCTAATTGTCAAGAGATCGCAACCTCAACAGTAGGTATAGCTCAGCTCCACCCATGTCAACTACTGCTGACAACTTTTTGCTAGGTTTCCCCATGCTCAGCCTGTCCAATACATATTTTTTTCATAAATTTAAGCAAGCATAGATATGCTTTTAGTTTATATTGTAAATTAAAATCCTAATAATCACAATTCTTGTGGTCTTTTATTGTATTGACCCTATCTTATTTACGCAAAAATATTATTTTTGCTCTGAAGTTTATATAAAATATAAACATATAAAGCATATAAAATAATGAGTTGCTCTGCTACTCCGAATTAGTAGTTGTCAAGTTATCTTACATAAAACTATTTCAGCGGTTAGATTGTAATTCTTTTGACTGGTTATAAAATAGAGTTCATAACCTAGCTGATGTTCCCTCCTAAGCTGCCAAGGATGGGGAGACGCTCTCCCCTCTCTCTACCCTCCCATACTCCCCCTCTTCCCTCTGGCATCAAGGTATTTCCACTTAATTCCATTTGATTAATTACTATGAAAATTATATTCTATCCTATTTATGTGTTTTAATACTCTTTGACGATGCGTTTTCTTCTGTGGAATCTTGATCTCCATGAAGCGTAAATAGAGGCGCTCTTGTTCTTGCATAAAATAAAGTTACATAAAAGTTTATGACTTGCGATTTCGTAATTTTCAACTTTGAGTAATACAATGACTATAGCTATTGGTATTTTTAAGGTTTAAATGTGTAAGAAGTTTAAATTAGATGTATTTTATGCGTTAAACTCGCATTTTAGGATCAGTCTCAGTTTTTACCCGGAGACTCTTTGTCCTGAATACAATATCGAGTTATTCTCGCGTCTATCAGCAAAGGTTTCAGGAGATATTAGAAATTTCTGTTAATCTTTTGTAATGAAATGTAATTAATTGTAAAACGCGGCCATATTGTCCGATGGTTTATTTCAATATTCATATTTTGTTATCGTGATCTTATGATGCCTTTATTCACAACGTTTCATCAAAAGCTTGTAGTTCTTCGGGAAAATAAAGTGCACCTCATGCATCATAAATTCATCACCTTTTGTCCCACACTTAGGCTTGTCTCCCCTACTAAGCATCTGGGCCTATACTTTCAAAAAAAGTTAAGAGATCGTAAGTTCATCAGCCAATCATTGACGGCCTTTCAAGCAAAATCCGCCAATCATAGACAAGAAAATAGAGCATAAGTAGTTACGTTCACTTAGCGAGTTTTTAAAGTATGGCCCCTGACCGTCCACGCCATTTAACCACTTACATTTATTTGATCTCTAACCCCCCCCCTGGCCAGGCTGCTCCCCCCTCCCCCGTGGCTCACTGTCCCCATGCTACTCCGGTCCCTCCCACACCCCCAGACCTACCTGGGACAAAGGTAGTATCATCCACAGTAATTTTTTAATAATTGTTATAAATTCGTCGGTCGTATTTCCCAGGACAACTTTAGTAACTTTTGGTAACTTTTCTGTCTTCAATTATCCGTAATCATTTATTTAATAAACGTTTCTAATTTCCAGCAATCCCGTAGGAACTATTTCAATAATTGAAATCAGAAGCACGCTTTGAAAACTATTATTATTCCCCTATTATAACTTCATTTAGTTGGCTCATGTTTCTGGTATAATACATTCATATCCAGCATGACATATATACTGACTTTAGCTACGTTCTTTTTTCTTAATCACACCTCCGAAACTATTTTATAATATTAAGACTTCTTGTTGGTCCGGCGACTTAACTTTTTTTGTTTAAATATCTTCAAGAATTTGTGTTTGCTGTAGCAAGTTCTTGTTGAAGCTCATTATGTGAAGGAAGAGTTTTTGTTGTACATTTTGTGTTGAAGGTCCTTGTTGAGCCGCACTTCAGTGTCTCCGTTCTCGTCTAAGTTAGCGAAGTTTTGAGTCCAGCACAAGCTGATAATCAATGTTTTCTTTGGAACTTTTCCCTGTAGGATGTCTCGTGAGGTTTCTTCAGTATAAGCTCGGTCCAACATGGCTGATGCTTTTTGCGCTGCCGCAATCTATGTCCGACGCCTAAGATGGATCGGATATTGCCGTCATTACTATCTAAGTTGCTGCAATTTTCCACAACATTCTTGTTCTATTCCGCAGAAGATTAAATACACAGGAGAAATTTCGGGCGTGGAGCGTTGTCGGTTTTTTTTTCTATGGTGAAGTAGAGATGTTCTCACTGGTATTTTTATGCCGTAAAGTTCACTCAAAATTATGAAATAATTATAAATTCTGAACTTATCAAATAACATAGTCATTTATCTTTCAAATTAAGCCTTAAAATTCGTGAAATATTACAGTAAAGATAAACGTCGCATCATTTTTGTCATCATTCTAGTAACTCGGCCGTGCGGCAAGAATTTTTTTGCTCAAGTCACTCAGACCTGACCTAACCTGACCTGAGATACCTAAATGTTAGGCTGTTAACCCGTAGATTTTGGGCAGTTATCTCGGGTATAATTTTTTCAATCAGATCAAATGCACACATTAACAAATTACTACTCTCCCTTGCAGAAAGGCCTTCGACCTGAAATGAGTAATTTCTATGGAAATATACTATTTAACTAACAATCAATAACTATTTTTAGCGCATTTTCTCATTTATGAAAAAAGGCGCTATTGTGCTCGTCATGTCCGTCTG
>NW_025947101.1:0-329 GCF_000764305.2 Hyalella azteca | reverse complement strand
TGCTGGTCTTGGGCAATGCTGGCCTCTGGCATGCATCCCAGTGGCACAAGTCCGTTTCCGTCTTTTTAAACATCAGTTTCGATGAGATGTTTATTATGATTATGCATCGAATTATCCCGATCTTATTTTTAGTGCTTGAAATGGAAATACGCTGCAAAATAGCGGTTTCGGCGTTTATTCGGCCGTAGGCCTGCCGCCGATTCTTAACATAGCAGAACATTTACAGCAGTGGTTCCCAAACTTTTTCAGGCTAGTGCCCCCTTTGGCTCCATAGTGAATTTCTAGCGCCCCCCACAGACATACGCCTCTTTCTTGAAATTTAGTACGCT
>NW_025947100.1:0-10382 GCF_000764305.2 Hyalella azteca | reverse complement strand
TGTAATTTTGAGTAGTTATACTCTATTATTAATGGTCAGCCGCTTAGATGGATAATAAATTTTGAGTAGTTGTATTCTATTAATTGTCGGTCGCTTTGATGGATAATAAAAAGAACAAACAGGGCAAATGTTGATATTCAAGCTCTGAATACTGCATTCAAAAAAGGTCTAACACATTATTGAATGTATGTTTTTCCTTCTTAAATTATACCTCAATAATATAAATTTCAGGTATATATCAACATTCAAAATAATGTCTTAAGCTCTTACTGTGGGAGCTCTAGTGTGCCACCATATGGACAATATGATCGTTGTTTTTTTCTGAGTGATCGGGCTGTGTTCGACCACGCACTTGTGTTGTTCCGTCACAAGCCTCAGGCAAGCGCAGGCGTCGCTCTCTGTCCGCTAAAAATGGCTCGCCAGGAGCCGCATTCTGAACGCCCAAGACAGTCTGTTGTATTTTAAGCATCGCAGCACAAGTTTATTCATTATGATATACCATATGTATTTACTTCTATTTTAGAAAAAATACGTATTTAAAAATTTTCGGATTATTATAGACTAATATATTTAGATTTACCTATAATAAACTAAAATGTCGACAGGAGCATCAAATGATCGAAAATTCAATGTACGACAGGAATTGATTCCCCGTGTAATATGGTTGTCAGATCAAATATATTATGTACATTTTAGCTTGAATAATAATCATAAGTATATGTTTAATCTTGCACACGATATCAAAAAACGTGCACTAGTGTGCGATTAGGCTTCATACTGAAGATTAATTTTAGAACGGTAACAATTAACGAATGGTTTAAGCTATTGGATAGAATTCGCTTCATTGCCTTTACATTGATCTTCATGCACTGCACTGACTTTACTTTGATCTTCTAGAAAAATAACTTATAAGACTTCATCTGTTCACAGCAATATAAAAACTATGGTCACATTAATCGTCCTATTGTAAATAGAAGGCAACAGAATCGACAATTACAAACTCCACTGCGAGGTCATTTGAATTTGCATCCTATATAATAAAATTATATTACTCTCACTATCATGTATTGTGTGTCTTAATAAATTGTTTGCATGCATAATGTGCGTCACGTTAAACCTATAACGCATACGTGAAATACTTTTCATAATCCAAATGTTGAATAATATTTACGGAAGGAAAGAATTTAAAGAGAAAAGATAACAAAGTTAGGAAATGAAAAATTTATGCAAATTTTTCCCAGAAATTGTAATACTGAAGATTGTTTCCCGAGTCAAGTTGATTGATTTACATACTGCATAGAACCTAGAGAAGAGAACTAATTGTATTTCCGCGCGTATATTAATCACTGTCAGAAATAAGTTTTTTGCAAGTTGATTATAAATTTGTCTCTAAGATTATAATGAATTTATTGTGAAAGCCGTACATTTAGACGCTCGTTGGAAGCACGTGGACAAAACTAATTCGCCAGGACAATAATGGATATTAAGAATTATTAATAACTCTATGAAAAACTCGGAAAAGAAACTAATTTTGAGGGATATTAAATGAGCGTAGAAACGCTGTCTCATAAGTCACCATCAAAATAAGCTGGAATAACCCCACGTATATCGTTGTTTACTCATGCATGCAAGTCATTTTATTTATTTTATTTATATCATTTTATTTTATTTATATGCAAGGCATTTATTTATTTAAACACAAACGAGGCTAATAGATATTAAGACCAGTCATGCGATAATTCGCCAGTTTTGTTAAAAATAAGGCATATAAGAGCAAGGGCTTGGTGGGTGTAATAAGCGAGCCTAATCTCTTGAAGCGGGTGAAATTTATCATGAAATGAAGTAGTTTCTTCCTGCAACGTCGATGTCTAAAAATCTGTTAAAAGTTACAATGCTGTAGCCGAGCTCGTGCATTAAATAAAATAATTACTGCATAAGACATGGATACAATATTCTTGTTACCGCGTGCAGATAAATTACGTTTTTATACAAAATATTTTGAAGAGGCACGTTCACGTGGCATGTTTTGATGCTAAAGAGCAATGATTGCATTCCGTCGTCCTGATCATGGAAGTGAAATAACAGAGACAACTTTGAGAGTATGCGTACCTAATGACATCATCATCCTGACATAGTTGGTTCCGAAAAAAAGAGCGTATCAATGATTCATGTAGAAGCTATGTCACTATTTGGATAGTATGACACATCAATTTTTCTGAGAGTGCTTGTCGTGTTGCACCAGCGTATATTTGTTTGTATTGTGGCGGCAATAGAAATTAGTCATTAGCCATTCTCTTCATATATTCATGTGCCCGCCAGTACTTTTCTACACTTTCATATATCCGGCGTCGGATATATGGAGCATCGGAATGGAGTTTATTGAACCCCACTTTTTGGTCATTCTAAGACCACTATAGCATTTATTACTCAGTATAAGAATATTATTAATGAGAAATGAAATTGACGAATAGGATGCTAAATTTGGAAATTTTCACTGAATGAAATCACCAAAAGATAAAAAAATAAATTAGGGAAATTGAGCTACAATAGTTGCTCGTATTCTAGCTTATCTAGATTATCTACTAATAGTTTCGTACATATTATCTGGCTTATCTATTTATGAAGCATATCCGAAAAAACAAGATTTTTGTATTGAAGATAACAGAGGAACAGAGAAACTACAATCTCTTGAATAAAGCGTTTGTTGAGGAAAATTATGACATGTCAGAAATGTAACTCCCATTAGTTACATTGAACAGCAGCATGACATCTGAAGTAAATTAAATCCTGGTTGCAAAGTCCGTAGACTTTAATATGGATTGCCGCATCACGCCCAAGTTATCTACTTATGCACTCAGCTCAGGTTTTCGTGATTTAGAGTAAATTTTGTACAATCTGATGTTAATTCCTAAAATTTTACTGAAATAGGTACTCGCACAAATTGTTTAAATGTGTCATTATTCGCTCTGTTCTAAATTTTTCTTGAAAAATTATAATTATTGTTGCCTCTGAATTTAGGCTGCAAAAATCACTCTTACTCTGTAGAAATCCGTAGTAATTAGCTGCTCTACCGAAGAAATAGTAGTAGTTTTTTTGCCACATACACTTCGGGTCCTATACTTTCAAAAAAAGTTAGGAGATCGTAAGTTCATTAGCCAATCATTGACGGCATTTCAAGTAAAATCCACCAATCATAGACAAGAAAATAGAGCGTAAGTACTCACGTTCACTTAGCGAGTTTTGAAAGTATGGCCGCTGCACAAAAAGCTTCGTACTGAGCGCAGACATCACCATCAATGGCAGCAGGAGTGCGCTGGACTCGGCTGGCTTCTGCACCTCCGAGGACTACGAGTTTGTCGTGCTGTCCAGCCAGGCTGAAATGCAGCTTCTCAACCAGCAGCTCGGTGGACACGCTGGAGGTGAAATATTTTGAAACCCTAAATGATGTTAAATCTATATATGTTATAATTACCAATATTATAATTTGGAAAATATAGTAAATCGAATTGTGTCATGATTGGTGATGTAATGTGAAAAACATTATAAATTTTTAAAAAGCTTGTTTTGCTGCAATAAAAGCTATATGTGTTCTGGGGCAGTGCTTTGTGTGATACCATCTGAACACCTCGCTGTTCTGGAGCGTTGGCACTTCCTTCAATGACTGCGAGATCCAACTGAGTACCACCCTCGGCAGCTGAAGGCGCAACAGTGGAAAAACGTTACAGTTTGGACTAGGTCTTAATTGTTTTTTTCCTGCACCTGTTATTTGTCAGTCATTCAGTGAGCAGATTTTTCATGCTGTTGGCTGGTGACACGAATTAACTCATTTACTGAGCAAAACTTTCAATGCAATGGTTTCTACTTCGAATAATGTTCATACATGAGAATGNAGTTTGTAAATATTCTGGTCAAAATTCAAACCTTAGAAAAAGTTTGTAAATATTCTGGTCAAAATTCAAACCTTAGAAAATGTTTGTAAATATTCTGATCAAAATTCAAACCTTAGAAAAAGTTTGTAAATATTCTGATCAAAATTCAAACCTTAGAAAAAGTTTGTAAATATTCTGGTCAAAATTCAAACCCCAGAAAATGTTTGTAAATATTCTGGTCAAAATTCAAACCTTAGAAAAAGTTTGCAAATATTCTGGTCAAAATTCAAACATTATTAAAAGTTTGTAAATATTCTGGTCAAAATTCAAACCATAGAATAAGCTTGTAAATATTCTGGTTAAAATTAAATTCAATGCAAAATTTACAGTAACTTTGACGAAAAGTCAGCTGCCACTGCTATGGCAATTTATTGCACTAGATATTTTATCTTGACAAGATGGTAAAAGTTTTTAACATTTTTTTATAGTAGGTGTACCAATTATAAAATCGTTTTATTCGATTCCAAATTACCTAAGATTAATCCGCTTGATTGGCCGAGCAGATTGATTTGAATTTCGGATCACCAAAATTTTGGAAATTTTTGTTGGTGGGATTTTGTTTTCAACTGACCAATCTGCAGATCAACAACTTGAGAAGTTGCAGATAATTTGTAACCGTCAATTCGAAATACAAATAAAATTTGCAAAAATGTGAAGTATGAATTGAATGTTACAAATTTGACAATTATAGAATTCGAGAAGATAAATGTAGATACATTTTTTATTGAATGTCGATTTCATTGAACATTTATTTTTTTTTTCTTATTGTTTTGGATTGAGCATCTAAGATCATATTGATGAATTCAAACGTTGAACTGAAATAATGCGTAGATTGTAGAGAATACTATGTACTATTGTACAACAAAGAAATGTACTATTGTACATTTTCTTCATTAACATCATAGTTGAAAAGTTTTCAATAATTCGCTGGAATGTTGACAAGGAAATAGTGGTGAAGAAATTAACAATGTTTCATGGTTGTTTTTTAGTGCGCGACGAAGACGGCCGCCTCCGGGTCTCGCACGTTCAACTTCTGCCCCAATTCTGCTCTGAACTGCCAAGTGACGCTCAGCGGCACACATCCAGCCTTGACGGACTACTCCAGGAAAGACTGCTCCGTGTACTCCGTCTACTCCAAGCCTCCTGCTAAACCTGTGAGTCACTAGTGTACTATTACAGTCAAGTACTCCAGGGTAGACTGCTCCGTGTACTCCGTCTACTCCAAGCCTCCTGCTAAACCTGTGAGACACTAGTGTACTATTACAGTAAAGTACTCCAGGGTAGACTGCTCCGTGTACTCCGTGTACTCCAAGCCTCCTGCTAAACCTGTGAGACACTAGTGTACTATTACAGTCAAGTATTACATTCGTTCATTTAATAGTGTGCCGTTGGAATTTGAGGGTTATTGCTAATGGAAGTTCCTGACATTGTTTCTATAAAAGAGAGTGAAAAGCTTCATGGAACACCTTCACACAAGAAGGCTGGGACTGTATCATCATTTTTCTGTTTATTGTGTTGTGATGGACCGTTTCTGGTAGGTTTTGGTAGGAAGTAGGGCTATGGTAGAAAGATTGTAGTAACTAACAATTGTCATTCGGCGTTTTACGTAAAAACTAATGTTATTTTTTCCCCGCATGGACTTCAGGGCACAAAACGCTACGTGCTGAGCACCGGCATCATAGGCAACGGCACTCCAAGTTCGCTGGACTCAGCCGGTTTCTGCACCTCCGAGGGCTACGAGTTTGCCGTGGTGTCCAGCTTTGCAGAAATGCAGCTCCTAAACCAGCAGCTTGGCGGAAAAACTGGAGGTAAACCGTTATGAGAATATCCATGTAAATATATGACATATGTTATCTCAGAGTAATGAGTTTTAATTACGATAAATATTTGGTCAAAATCTTAATTCACAGCCATCTGGACTCGATGTTCTGGACCATGTCTGGCTTGGCACCACCTGAACATCTCGATGTACTGGAGCGATGGCACTCCCCTCAACGACTGCGAGATCAAACTGAGCACCACCTCCGGACCCTGCAGGACGCAGGAGTGGTACGACGTCACAATTCATCCTAGGTCGTGTTCAGAAGGAACCATACCTGTTATATGTCAGGTTTATGACTGAGCGCTAGATTGGTGCATGGTGCACTCTGTGAAATGAGTAGCTCATTGTCCCAGTAGCGATGATTTGTTTTCTTTCGTGTGGGTAATCGTGAGCCAGTTAAACCTGGCAAAAGGGTGTTAGTCTATTTTCTCCTCCTGTTGTAGGTAAGAAAATGGGTCATAATTTTGAAAGTATGACCCATTTATTTTTCTGATTAAATGTGAAGGATTACAACGTAAAAAACATAAATTTGATTGCAATGAAAGTGCGTAGAACATTCTAAACGTTAATGACATGTGGATAATTGTCTAATTGTATTTGCACATGAGTTCATGGATAAAATTACATATGTATGTCACTTGTGAAATAAGATATTGATTCTCTGCGACGTGACTCATCATTTTATTCGTTAATATAAACCTGCTACTAGCCTTTAAACCTATAGATACTGGATGATCGAAATGATTCGGTTTATAAATCTTCCTTTTCCTTGCCATTAAATGTTGGTCTGAATTAGAGAAGGTTTAAGGTAAAGCAAGGAGTCCCACTTCATGTGTAATTTTGAGTAGTTATACTCTATTAATGGTTGGTCGCTAAGACGATTAATAAATTTTGAGTTGTTATACTCTATTAATGGTAGGTTACTTAGATGTACAATAGAAACAGCAAACAAGGCAAAAGTTTATGTACACTGTACAAGCTCTGAATACTGCATTCCACAAGCATCTACATTTCACGAATGTTTTTCCTTTTTGAATTATATCTTAATAATACAAATTAAGCTCTTACTGTATAAATTAAGCTCTTAAGCTCCTACTGTGGGAAATATAGTGTCCCACCATATGGAGAATACACCGATCTATTTTTCTGAGTGATCGGGCTGTGACCATGCATTTGTGTTGTTCCGTCACAAGCCTCAGGCAAGCGCAGGCGTCGCTCTCTGTCAACTAAAAACGTCTCGCCGGGAGCCATGTTATGAAGGCCCAAGAGTCTGTTGTATTTTAAGCATCGCAGCACAAGTTTACTTATTATTATATACCGTATATATTTACTTCTATTTTAGTAAAAAAATAAGTATTTAAATTTTTTCGGATTATTATAGACCAACATGTTTATTTATACCTATAATAAACTAAAATGTCGAGAGGGGCATCGAATGATCGTAAATTCAATGTACGACAGGAAATAAGTCCGTGTAATTTGGTTGTACGAGAAAATATATTATGTACTTTTTAGCTTGAATAATAATCATAGGTATATGTTTAATATTGCACACGATAACAAAAAACGTGCACTAGTAAGCGATTAAACTTCATACTGAAGATTTATTTTATAAAGGCAACAATCAACGTACGATTTAAGTTCTTGGATAGAATTCGCTTCATTGCCTTTACATTGATCTTCATGCACTGCACTGACTTCACTTTGATCTTCTAGAAAAATAACTTATAAGACTCCATCTGCTCACATTAATCGTCTTATTGCATGTCAAAGTTAGAAGGCCAACAAACTCCGTTGCGAATTCATTTGAACTCGCATCCAATATAATAAAATTATATTACTCTCACTATCATGTATTGTGTGTCTTAATGAATTTTTGCATTCACAATGTAGGCATAATTATCCGACAGAACTTTCGTTTCGTATGCGACGCTTATGTGTTTCTGCGTCACGTAAACCTATAACGCGTACATGAAATAATGTTCATAACCCAAACGTTGAATAACATCTACGGAAGGAAAGAATTTAAAGAGAAAAGATAACAAATTTAGGAAATAAAAAATGTATTCTAATTTTTCCCAGAAATTGTAATACTGAAAATTGTTCCCTAGTCAAGTTGATTAACTTACACACTACATGAACCTAGAGACGGGAAATAGTCGTATTTCCGCGAATATTAAAATTACAATCAGAAATTAGTATTGTACAGGTTCGAAAATTTGTCTTTTAGATAACAACGAATTTATTCATAATGCCGTACATTTCGTCACTCGTTGTAAGCACGTGGTCAAAACTAATTCACCAGGACATTAATGGACATTATTAATATTTAATAACTCTATAGAAACCTTGGAAAGAAGAAACTAACTTTACGGTACATAAAATGAGCGTAGAAACGCTGTCTCATAAGTCTCCATCAAAATAAGCTGGAATAACCCCACGAATATCGTTGTTCATGCAAGGCATGAACATGCATGCAAGGCATTTTATTTAAACACAAACGAGGCTAATAGATATTAGGGTCAGTACAACGATAATTCGCAAGCTTGGTTAAAAATTAGGCAAATAAGAACAAGGGCTCAGTGGGTGTAATAAGCGAGCCTCATCTCTTAAAGAAGGCGAAATTTATTTTAAAATGAAGTCGTTTCTTCTTACAACGTCGATGTCTAAAATCTACGAAAAGTTACAATGCTGTAGCTAAGCTCTTGTATATAATAAAAGATTTACTGCATAAAACATTGATACAATATTCTTGTTGCCGCGTGAGGATAAATTACATTTTTATACAAAAGTTTTCGATGAGGCAGGTTTTGATATTAGAGAGCAATGATTGCATTCTGTTGTTTGGATCATTGAAGTATAGAAACCAGAATAACTTTGAGAGCATGCATACCTAATGATATAACCATTCTGACATAGTTGGTTCCGGCAAAAAGGCGTATCAATTATACCTGCAGAAGCCATGTCACTATTTGGACAGTATGACACATCAATTTTCCTGCGAGTGCTTGCACTGTTAGAAAAAACGGTGAAGAAACGGTCCCACTGGCGTTCTAGTGAAAATAAACTATTTCGCCGTTTTTATCAGAGGTTTTAGGGATTTTTAGTGTTGAATTAGAATAAAAACGGCAACACGGTGTTTTATTTCACGTGCTGATCGGCCACTGAAACGCCGGTAATACCGTTAACTGTAATTTTTCTAACAGTGTGTCGTGTTGCGCCAGCGTATATATGCTGGCAATTGTAGCGCCGTTACGTCGAATATGTGTAGCTTTGGAATAGGTTTACTGAACCACCGCTATCTGGTCTTTCTAGTACCTCCATAGTATTTTTTCATCGGTATAATAATATTATTATTAAGAAATGAAACAGACGAATAGGATGTTAAATTCGAAAATTTTACCATAGTAAGTCTATGTGACAAAAACTAGCATTTCTTCGGTGGAGCAGCTAATTAATACGGATTTTTACATAGCAGGAGTGAATTTTGCAGCTTAAATTCGGAGGTAACAATAATGTTTAACGAAAAACACAGAACAGAGCGAATAATGCCACATTCATGCCTTTTATTTTATAGGTATTACAGTAACATTTGTGGAATGAACATCGGATTATGTGAGATTTGCTCTAAATGACGAAAACTTGTGTTGGGTGTATAAGTAGATAACTAAGGAGTGATGCTGCAATCCACATTAAAGTCTACGGACTTTGCAACCAGATTAAATTTACTTCTGATGTCATACTGATGATTAAAGAAACAAATGGAAATTACATTTCTTACGTATCATAATTTTACTTTACAAACGCTTTATTCGAGAGATTGTAGTTTATATACCTGACAAATAAGCTCTTATGTTATCTTCAAAATAAAAAATCGTGTTTTATCTAAAATGTTTGATAAATAAGTAAGCAAGAAAAGATACATGAAACTATTAGTGAATAATCTAAGTAAGCTAAAAAATGTAACTATTGAACTTCAGAACCCCTACAATATTTTTTATTTCTTTGTGGTTACAATGCTCAGTATGTTACAATATAATATTATATTATATAATATATAATAAATATACGACGAAATATAGTTTATCCTTGTGAATCTTAGTAAGCATATAAAAATTTTTCTCTCTGCAAGGTCCAAAGGCTCCACGTTTAATATTTATTAATTATTATTTCGAACTAAAAAATAATCGGACTCGGAAGATAGTCTAGGATAGTTATTTATTAAGAGATCTTCACAAAAACCAGGATTTAAAGGATATTCTTTGATTGTTGATTAGAACCTCATGTAAAGTTTCAATCAGGACGACTCCAATTAGATTCGATAAATTTCCGCCCAGAGACTACCGCCGAACCTCAACAAACGAGGAATGAAAGCCGGATAAACAAGTATCTATTAACCAGAGACAACTGCAACAATAATGACTAACGGAATAGCTCAACTAATTAACAATTTAGAACATGAACAGATAACTACGAATAATAGGCACACGGAACTGAAGATACACGTAACTTTATAAAGAAACGATATGCTGAAGGCACAATAAGCTTAGAACGCAATGTGCTGAAGGCAATACACAGATGACACTATATGCTGAAGGCAATACACAGATGACACTATATGCTGAAGGCAA
>NW_025947099.1:0-740 GCF_000764305.2 Hyalella azteca | reverse complement strand
CTAATCGTATCTTTCATAAATAACATTTAGTTCAATCATGGTCGACTGCTAATTACGAACGTGCACAAAAAGTTTCATAATTAGTCTGCATGGATTCACACGGGAGCGCAGCCGTGCACCACCAATTTTGTGCACCAATAAGCCCTGAATCGAACGCCTTGGATCTCTCCGGTCCTACACCAATCAGCCGTGCACCACTCGGCTTTGTCCTCTTCCGGCCTTGACCACCACCTGCCGTGCACCACCAGGCCGCGGGTCGAATATGACTTCCGGGCATCGTCAAATTACGTAATTTTACGCTCACCGCATCTGAGGTTAGGTTTCAGATAGCATAGTTCTGTTCCAAAATTTATCGTCCTTGGACAAGTGGCCGTTCGACCGAGGGCTGGATCGACCCACGGCCTAGATACGGACGGCTTGAAGTGTTGAAGGCTACGTTCCGGAAGGCAGGAATCATGATGGTCCATTACATCCAGAGCAGTGGTGGTCTTCGGCAGGCGACCCGATTCACACCATACTGCCGGGCTCTCGCCAGTCACAATTCAGTCCAATATTCTTTAATGCATTTCTATAGAAACATTCACGACAGCCGTGCAGAGCACCTGCCATGCTACACACGGTCCAGCCACGATCAAGGCAAAACATGTTTTGACCGGGACGGGACTGGCATGGTAAGAAAAGAACTGAAAAGACGATAATGATAGGAAAGGGACTGAAGTGAGGACGATCCGTGACCGGAT
>NW_025947098.1:0-926 GCF_000764305.2 Hyalella azteca | reverse complement strand
AACAGATGGTAACTCGCGACAGGATTACTCAGCTGACTGCTGCTGTCGTTACTCCAAGCATCAACATATCTGAGGTGAATAAGAAGGCTGATGTGTGCCTTGATGTAAGGATAGTAATTAAAAACCGTCTTAATGATCTTAAAGAAATGACAAAACCTTACAATACCGAATACTATAGGATAATTAAAAAAACATACAAATTTACCCTATACTGTAAAAAAATCAATAATCTAATAATAAATAACGAGAAGCATTGCTTGATTAACAGTAAATTACGACTTATAACAATCTAATAATAAATAGTACTAGTACTAACACTCTAATAAATAAATAATCTAATAATAAATGACGAGAAGCATTGCTTGATTAACAGTAAATTACGACTAATAACAATCTAATAATAAATAGTACTAGTACTAACACTCTAATAAATAAATAATCTAATAATAATTAACGAGAAGAATTGCTTGATTAACAGTAAATTGCGACTAATAACAATAATATCAATAACTACCAATATAGCTTAGCCATGCGACACTTGAAAAACAGTAGTAGTTACTTCAAGAAATACTCATCTCGCTGACGAAAAATAACGTAAAATTCTTATGTTGATATTCTAACAAACGTGCCGGAGTGCCACGTTGAGCACGGGGAAATGTATAATACATTTCAATAATTCTGTGGGAATGAAATAACTCAAAGATGCGACGCTTCTCAGGATTATCTTCATGGCTAAAATTCACAACTACATTGAAGTGAAAAGTAAGTAAACTTTCAGATAAAATAAATTACTGATATGACTATATATAGGCGCTTTCTGCAAAATTAAATCACGTTACCTCCTGACAGTGTCGAGCCTGAGGTCTTGCTGCTGCAGGTGCTCACGAAGGACAGCAACGACCTCGTCTTCCACTTCCGCCAGTCGC
>NW_025947097.1:0-317 GCF_000764305.2 Hyalella azteca | reverse complement strand
CTTTACGCTTTATTGACCCTGAAGGGATGAGTCCCGAGGACATAATTATTCGAGGCAGTAAGGAGTTTGTTCAAAAATCCTTTGATGCACTTTCTAGATTGACAAACGACAAGTTAACTATAAACCAAACAACAGGAAAGGTAACGGTAGCTGCTAAAGGTTCGGGAGATTTAAAATATGGCACAGGATTAATAAGAAATTTAACTTCTGAAAAAGTAAATGATATTACCATTATAGAATCCTCAGATGGGACAAATCATACAGAAGCCACCAAAGTAGGAGATAATAAAACAGGGTGGGATTCAAATGTTGAATTT
>NW_025947096.1:7040-7978 GCF_000764305.2 Hyalella azteca | reverse complement strand
CCCTCTGAGGGTAAAAAGGTAAATTACCCTCTGAGGGTATAAGGGTATACTACCCTCTGAGGGTAAAAGGGTAAATTACCCTCTGAGGGTAAAAATGTAAATTACCCTAGTGAGCGTTAGAGAGTAAACTTATCCTCGTGAGGGTAAGAGGGCAAATTACCTTCGTGAGGGTAAGAGGGTAAATTACCTTCGTGAGGGTAAGAAGGTAAATTACCCTCGTGAGGGTAAGAGGTAAAATTACCTTCGTGAGGGTAAGAGAGTAAATTACCTTCGTGAGGGTAAGAGGGTAAATTCCCCTAGTGAGGGTAAGAGGGTAAATTACCCTCTGTGGGTTAGAGAATAAACTTAGCCTCGTTAGGGTAAGAGGAAAAAGGTAACTTGGCCACTTTGGAATGAAAGAGGGTAACTTGAAAATTTTAGAGGGTTAGAGGGTAACTTAACCTGTTGAGGGCAAGAAGGTAACATGGCTGCCTTGGAGGGTAAGAGGGTAACTTAACCCACTTTGAGGGTAACTTGACCTACTTAGAGGGTAACTTGACCCACTTTGAGGGTAACTTGGCCCACTTTGAGGGTAACTTGACCCACTTTGAGGGTAACTTGACCTACTTTAAGGGTAACTTGACCCACTTTGAGGGTAACTTGACCCACTTTGAGGGTAACTTGACCCACTTTGAGGGTAACTTGACCCACTTTAAGGGTAACTTGACCCACCAGGCGGGGTGGCGGTGACCGCCGCCCCGGCCGCCGTGTACTCGAGGTGGCCGTTGATGGTCCGCGTGACGTTGATGGCGTCCGCCACCCTGATGGACATGATTATGGTGGACATGATTATGATGGACATGATTATGATGGACATGTTTATGGTGGACATGATTATGATGGACATGATTATGATGGACATGATTATGATGGACATGATTATGATGGACATGATTATG
>NW_025947096.1:0-5620 GCF_000764305.2 Hyalella azteca | reverse complement strand
TCCTAGACTCCACGTGTCCTCCTAGACTCCACGTGTCCTAGACTCCACGTGTCCTCCTAGACTCCACGTGTCCTAGACTTCACGTGTCCTCCTAGACTCCACGTGTCCTCCTTGACTCCACGTGTCCTCCTAGACTCCACGTGTCCTCCTAAACTCCACGTGTCCTCCTAGACTCCACGTGTCCTCCTAGACTCCACGTGTCCTAGACTCCACGTGTCCTCCCAGACTCCACGTGTCTTCCTAGACTCCACGTGTCTTCCTAGACTCTACGTGTCCTTCCTAGACTCCACGTGTCCTCCTAGACTCCACGTGTCCTCCTAGACTCCACGTGTCCTCCTAGACTCCACGTGTCAATTTTCTATATTATAATTTTAATATAAAGTAACTTTTCAATCTAAGTAGATTTTTTATATATATCCATATGGAAATTCCATCCCCAAATTCTCTTGCCCATTAAAGTTTAATTGATATTTTCACCAATAAAATCTTATTCACACTTGATTAATTATTAATTAACTTAGTTAATTAGTATCATCAGTTCCTCGTTAGATTCTCCTCAATTAGTAATTTTAATAAACGAGAAAAAAATAACAAAGTCTTTCTTTTCGTTCAATTTTTATTCACATAATTGCACGATAATTTATGCTCCACTTGATTAATAACCTAATTACCTTAATTATTCATCCAAATCAATAATAGATGTTATAGAATAGTGACAGTACAATTATGTTTTTGTTTATTAAAGAAATCCGAGAACAGTTATTTTGTTAATTCAGAACTCAAAACATTTAGTGAAACTGAAAGAATATAAACATATACATATTTATAATGATACATAAATGATGCGCAAAAGATACATAAGTGATACGTCAATGATACATAAATGATACGTCAAGATACGATAAATGATACATTGATGATGCGTAAATGCTATTCGAATTGAACATAAATAATACCCGAATGATGCATAAATGATTTTGAAATTATTCACAAATAACACATAAATGATACATATTTCCAGACCAAGTGTTGCTGCGAACCTCACGTCCTATAACCACCCGCTATTATATCAAATTAAATATAAGATTTATTAACAACTTTATCGTGAAGAAAATTCAATTGGTTTCCACATTTTAGAGATAAAAATGAACATTGCAAATATAAATTAAATTGATACAATTGAATCTCCTATTTAAATTCTTAAACATTTATGCATATTTATTAGTCCTAAATAACGTTCAAATAGCCTTTAATTAGGAGATAACTGAATGAAAATTCCCCATTTAAGGGACTTTACTCTTTCCAGTTAGATATTATGAACTGATAATACCTTTATTAATCGTAAGAGTTGTGGTATTTCCCTAAATTGAAGAAAACTCCTTAATTTTTGTCGACAAAAACAGCAGAACAAAACAAATTTGTAGGCCGAATTTTTATTTCCCTTCGAAATGCCCGGATATAAAAAGTAACTTAAATGCTGGTTGTAAAGTCCGTAGATTTTATCGCTAGCATATTTTTCTTTAGGGAATCGCTCATGTATAATAATTACCGTAATAATAATAGATTTTGATTACATTTTCCCTCCCTAATTTTTATTGGATATTGTCAGTAAATTACGCGAATTTTAAGTGAATTTTCTCTCAAAATGTTTGCTTGAATTCTGTAAGAAATTTCATACATTTACATACACCAAATATCTCTAGATTTATCAGGCAGATACGAAGTTCATAATTTGTGTAAATTCAAGACAAAAAAGTTTCCGATTTATATTTCAACTTTAATAATTTTGTTAAATTAAAAATTTATAAATAATTAAACATTTCGGTGAACATTAGACATGAATTTTATGACATGTCTGTTCTCCATAAGCGTCATATTTTAATTTACTATTAATGATTTTTATCAGTATTGAATACTTGATGAATGAAGACAAACACACTTTAACACATGCTACGGTATTTAATACAAGCCACACATCAATGTAGATAGCAACACTGATTCCTATAATACTAGTTACACCACATTTATTCATAATTACTAACGATAATTAAATAATAACGATAATGTAAACAATAATAAAGTGTAACTATAATGATCAAAAAAGAAATTTTATTTAAATTCAACGCATTATAACATCTAAAATAAGAATTTCTACAATCATACAGCGATATGAATGATTCAGATATAACAATTAACATACAAAAAGGATTCAAACATATGCAGCCTGTCTTTACAAATAATCTTGTAACATAATCAATATATAATTTAAAGATAAAATAGCTGAGATCCATTACAAAAGTAAATTGATTTTCAAAAACAATACATGATTATTCCCCAATTATTATAAATAATTTACTTATTATCAAATATTTTATTTCCCAAACACGGAATTATCAAAAAAATTATTTTAATTATAAAATAATTTAATATAATATCAATTATTAAAATTTCTACACGTAAAGCACCAATTAATATATCATTCATGTTACATTAAAAATTAGCCAGGCTCATGACTAGAATATTTAGTCTAGACCTCGAGCGAGATGGATATTACGTGGATATTGTGGCTGTTGACTGGATATTACGTGGATATTGTGGCTGTTGACTGGATATTACGTGGATATTGTGGCTGTTGACTGGATATTACGTGGATATTGTGGCTGTTGACTAGATATTACGTGGATATTGTGGCTGTTGACTAGATATTACGTGGATATTGTGGCTGTTAACTGGATTGGTGATGTGACGGCAGCGTGACGGCAGCGAAGTACGACAACATCAGCACCACCGCGGTGACCCACATGACCCCGCTGCCTGTGACACACGTACGATGTAGGAGTAGGTAGGAATAACGTTAAACTGAGATGCATGTAGGGTTTGAATTTATTAGGTTTACGTGTATAAATAACATTAAATATTGATACAGGTAAGAATAACTTATAGCTGGGATATATGAGCATATAATCTTAGTAAAAATAATTCTGTACTGCGAATTTAATGCGAGAACGAGGTAACACATTAATTGTTAATGTAAGCTTCATGTTTAAATGATCTGGTAATTGAATGTTTCAGAATTTCAAAGATTTATTACTTTTCTTAACGTTTTAATACCAGATTAATGGGTGGATTACAAAAAAATATGCTCTGTAGATTAGGTATTGATTCCGGATTTACGGCGAGATTTACTACAAAATTCCGGAGTTACTGTGAGATTAACTGTAAAATGTATTGTATAATTCCCTGAAATATTTCCTCCCGATATATCATTTAATGGAAAAATATCATTTATCTTTTGCCCGGACAATACGACTTAGAGTTTACTGAAGCATTAACCTGTGAACGCGGTTAGTTTTGCCCCAAGACTAGTTTAAGTCCAGCAAAGCGTTTAACGCAAGATTTACCCTGTGATTTATAAAACTATTTAATCTGAAAAGTATTTACCTAGAATTGTCCATTTTTAGGCCTAGGCTGCAAGAAATATTAGGCCTAGGCTGCTGGAAATATTAGGCCTTGGCTGCTGGAAATATTAGGCCTAGGCTGCTGGAAATATTAGGCCTAGGCTGCTGGAAATATTAGGCCTAGGCTGCTGGAAATATTAGGCCTAGGCTGCTAGAAATATTAGGCCTAGGCTGCTAGAAATATTAGGCCTAGGCTGCTAGAAATATTAGGCCTAGGCTGCTGGAAATATTAGGCCTAGGCTGCTGGAAATATTAGGCCTAGGCTGCTGGAAATATTAGGCCTAGGCTGCTGGAAATATTAGGCCTAGGCTGCTAGAAATATTAGGCCTAGGCTGCTAGAAATATTAGGCCTAGGCTGCTAGAAATATTNGATATTACGTGGATATTGTGGCTGTTGACTAGATATTACGTGGATATTGTGGCTGTTGACTAGATATTACGTGGATATTGTGGCTGTTAACTGGATATTACTTGGATATTGTGGCTGTTGACTAGATATTACGTGGATATTGTGGCTGTTGACTAGATATTACGTGGATATTGTGGCTGTTAACTGGATATTACTTGGATATTGTGGCTGTTGACTAGATATTACGTGGATATTGTGGCTGTTGACTAGATATTACGTGGATATTGTGGCTGTTAACTGGATATTACTTGGATATTGTGGCTGTTGACTAGATATTACGTGGATATTGTGGCTGTTGACTAGATATTACGTGGATATTGTGGCTGTTAACTGGATATTACTTGGATATTGTGGCTGTTGACTAGATATTATATGTATATTGTGGCTATAACCTTGACAATAAAATTTTATTTCTCCATTTCTCCAAATACTCAATTGACTCAATTCAATGATGACGTCATTTTTCCATTATATTCAATAATCTTCATCAAAGAGCCGAAAATGAACTCCATTCCTACCGCCATTATTCAATCAATTATTTTTTGAATCCATTGACTCATTGAATCCATTAACGTTGGAGTCCATTAGATGTAATGCTTCCATCTTCTCCATATAATTGTCAAGCAAAAGTGAAACGTAGTGAATTTGTTAATTTTTTTAAAGTCGGAAACTTCAGAGTCGTACGTCTGGCGCATGGTGATGTGACGGCAGCGTGACGGCAGCGAAGTACGACAACATCAGCACCAACGCGGTGACCCACATGACACCGCTGCCTGTGACACACGTACGATATAGGAGTAGGTAGGAATAACGTTAAACTGAGATGTATTCAGGGTTTGAATTCATTAGGTTTACGTGTATAAATAACATTAAACATCGATGCAGGTAGGAATAGCATATGGCTAGAATATATAAGATTATACTCGTAGTAAAAATAATTCTATACTGGGTATTTAGGAAGATTGCCAGTTATCAAATTATTTGTTAATGTAAGCTTTATGTTTAAGGGGTCTGTTAATCAAACGTTTGATAATTTCAGCGATTTAATAATTTTTATTAAAGTTTTAATGCCAGACCGAAAAATATTTCTGCTTAGATAGATATTGATTCCGGATTTATAATGGGATTTACTGCAAAATTTCGAATTTACTGCAAAATTTGCTTCTAAATTCCGGATTTACGGGAAATTTATTACTTAATTCCATATTTATTGTAAAATTACTGAGTTACTGCGAAATTTACTACAAAATTTCTGGTTTACTGTTTCCTGGTTTACAAAATTCCGGATTTTCTGGGAAATTTACACCAGAATTCGCTGCAATGTTTCCTCACGATATATCATTTACTGGAAAAATATTATTTATATTTTGACCGGACCACATGAATTATTATTTACTGAACCATTTACCGGTGAACGCGGTTAGTTTTACCACAAGACTAGTTTACGTCCAGCAACGCGTTTACCGCAAGATTTACCCTATGATTTATAAAACGATTTACCCTCAAAATTATTTACCTATAATAGTGGATTTTAGGCCTAGGCTGCTAGAAATATTAGGCCTAGGTTGCTAGAAATATTAGGCCTAGGTTGCTAGAAATATTAGGCCTAGGCTGCTAGAAATATTAGGCCTAGGCTGCTAGAAATATTAGGCCTAGGCTGCATGAAATATTAGGCCTAGGCTGCTAGAAATATTAGGCCTAGGCTGCTAGAAATATTAGGCCTAGGCTGCTAGAAATATTAGGCCTAGGCTGC
>NW_025947095.1:0-242 GCF_000764305.2 Hyalella azteca | reverse complement strand
AAATAAATCATATAATAAATACGTAAAGCTGATACAAAAATAGGAGGAATTTTAAGCGAAAGAATCATCAACAGATTTCATCACAACTTAGTAACTGGCTATTCTAAAACAAATTTCGTTAGAATATAGATAGCAGGAAAAAATTTTCATTCGACTAATTTTAGATATGATCTGTATGAAGATTCTTTACGGTTTTTAATGAAGTTTAATGATAATATTTGTGATAGAAGTCGCGCTGCTGG
>NW_025947094.1:0-419 GCF_000764305.2 Hyalella azteca | reverse complement strand
ACAAGACACATGTCCTCACAAGACACATGTCCTCACAAGACACATGTCCTCACAAGACACATGTCCTCACAAGACACATATCCTCACAAGACACATGTCCTCACAAGACACATGTCCTTACAAGACACATGTCCTCACAAGACACACAAGCTAATAATATCTCCCCCACACAAAACGTACACAGACTACGTATACACACACACACGCACACACGCACACACGTACACACGTACACGCCCCTATTGTGTACGCGAGATTGAAGTGCAGTAGGTGAAGGTTAGCCCCCCACGGGGGGATTTATTTGACCCCCTTAAGGGGGTTGATCTGAGCCCCTTGAGGGGTCCTCTTAACCCCCATAGGGAACAAGGCGTCGTGGGGCCCCTCCTACCCCCTCCTTCTCTTCCCCTTCTCTTCTCTTC
>NW_025947093.1:0-173620 GCF_000764305.2 Hyalella azteca | reverse complement strand
GAACCTAGCACACGAAACGGTTGTACGATATACAATAGAACCTAGTAGAACCTAGCACACGAAACGGTTGTACGATATCGAACCTAGCACACGAAACGGTTGTACGATATACAATAGAACCTAGTAGAACCTAGCACAAGAAACGGTTGTACGATTTAGAACCTAACACACGAAACGGTTGTACGATTTAGAACCTAGCACACGAAACGGTCGTACGGTTCAGAACCTAGCACGCGCAACGGTTGTACGGTTTAGAACCTAGCACTGTTGCGGAAGAGCTTCCAACATATATAGGCCATCCGTCAATTTTTGACGCGATAGCGATAATAAAAACTTTCTTGAATCTAGGAGTACAAAGTTTTATTGGGAGCTCCCAAAACCCGATGCGTTTCATGTCAGGGTAAACGTAAAGCCCTGAACGATGAGACCTTTTAAATTTGTTACAAACACTAACTCTACTACCCTTGTTAAACATCATTGAACCACAATACGAAAACGCACGAACAAACTGCGAGTAGCGAGTTAAACGCCTAATTTCGCAGTAAAAGAAATGGTCTCCAGGTGTATTCTCGACATGCGATAACTCATCGACTTCATGAAACCTCGGTTTCCACTCGTATAAGGTTTGTGCATCTCAATCTCTCCAGTCCATTGGGAAGTGTCTTATTCGAAGTTCTTCAAACCATAAGAGAGAATGTAATTAGTCATGGTGCCCACGTCCACCTGGAATAAGCATTAAATACACGAAGTAGCATAATGTTCTTATCCCCGAAGCTCCGCCGCACAATGAAAAATTATGGGCATTTATATCAGCAATTATCCTATGCATTTCAACACGCTGGAAATTGTGCAAACCAATCTAATACAAATCCAAGCTGATGGTATCGACATTTCGTACCGACATTATATATGCTCTCGAGGCTTACACGCCACTCATAGAGCCACTCAATTACTCAATAATCTTCCAAAATTCACGCGCCTTGAGATCGCAGTCACCCCCAACACTGATCATTAAAAAGACCCAGGACGAATGCGAAACACTCTACTCGTTACCAGCGTGAACCTGGACAACCAAAAGACGAACGTATAGCGCAGCTACAGCACACGAAACTGTGGTACGGTTTAGAACCTAGCACACGAAACGGTTGTACGGTTTAGAACCTAGCACACGAAACGGTTGTACGGTTTAGAAGCTAGCACACGAAACGTTGTACGGTTTCTCTCAATCTCAGAACTTTTCAGAGCGCAGAACATCGTCGCGTCGGACTTTTATAACCGCATTGAGAAAAATTGCATTTCCACAAATCTCTCCCCAGCCGTTGTGATGTGCCATATAAATCTAATTTATTCTACCAGGGGCCACGGCTATAAACTAAAAAAACTGCGTTGTAACACATCCATGCGACAACATTTCTTCTCGCTTCGACTCACCGACATGCGGAACAGCCTCCCTGATAGCATTGTTGACGCTCCTAGTATGAACGCCTTCAAGAACAGACTAGACGAAGCTATGCAGGAGCATATGTCCAGTCTTAAAATGCCTAGCAAATTACGGACCAGGCAATAAGTCCAGCAGCTATCTCAATCAAACGTCAGTTATGGAAAGATCGGGTCGCCTGCCGAAGACCACCACTGCCCTGGATGTAATGGACCATCATGATTCCTGCCTTCCGGAACGTAGCCTTCAACACTTCAAGCCGTCCGTATCTAGGCCGTGGGTCGAACCAGCCCTCGGTCGAACGGCCACTTGTCGCAGGACGATAATGGAAGGGATCGTGTTGTGACAAGACTGCCACTACAGGGAAGGGATCGTGTTGTAGCAAGACTGCCACTACAGGGAAGGGATCGTGTTGTGACAAGACTGCCACTAAGGGAACTGATTTTGTTGTTTCATGATGGCACACCTCAGAACTGATTTTGTTGTTTCATGATGGCACACCTCAGATGGGACTTCTGACATGTGCCTTTACTCGTCAGATGTCCTATTGGAATTCACCTTTCTAGAGACATTGATCCTGGGCGCCCCACCACAGAGTTTGCGATACATGACTGTGGGTCTCAGTTGTGGGTTTGTTGTCACGTATGCAGGATTACTAACATTTCTCTATCTCTCTCGAGCGGGCGGCCGACGTCTCGTGTGAGCGGCCTAATGTATGGGTGTCTTGGTTCCTGTTTCTGTTCACCTGTCCGGTCTTATATTTTTTGTCTCTTTGATATACTAACTCAGTTTTTTTTCTGGCCAGCCTTTGCTGCCTGGCCACTTGAGACCTCCTGCCTCATTTGGGTTTATGAACGATTTGTGTAATTTGCGATAATACCTGCTTTATTTTCAACTTCTTGGATGAAATAGCTTAATAACTGAAGTTTTTTTAAACATTCTACCTCTACCGTCAAACAGGGTAATAAGGGACGGGCTGGGTAATAAGGGACAGTCCTCCAACATTTTGTAGAAATGTTGTAGCAGCTAAACTAATTAAAATATTGCAAAACTAAAAATAGTGGTGTAAAGTTCAACATTTTTACTATCTATGTAGCATAAAGCAAGTTAAGAAATCAGACATTTATTACCTCTAAAAAATCCTTGAAAAAAATGTGAAAAGTGAGATTTTGGAAAAGTGCCTCTACTAAGGTCTGTGCAATAAAAATTTTTGTTGTATTAAAAAGTTTTACTTACATAAAAGTTGCACACAGGTGTTGGCGACGTGATTGACAGAATTTTCATATCTCGTTCCAAAAAAAATGGCAGCCATTTCTGCAAAACGGTATAATAAGGGACACCTCTAAAAACGCATTTAAAGTAGAATCTTGGTTTGCAAATACTCCAGTTAACAAAAAAATCATTTAACAACAAAGAATTTTGATTACATTTAACTCGCTCGGTGAAAAAAATTTCACTTAACAAAAAATTAATGCATCATCAAGTCATCACAAAATTGTGCATAGAATGTCATAGATAGAATTGAGCACTGGGCTGCGAAGAATGAAAAGTAAGTAACCTAAACTATGATTTATTTCTCCAAAAATATGATGGTTGTCACTATAATATTCCTTCCTGTTTCAGGTGTGTTTTTACAATCTTTTTTGTTATAGTGAAATTACTTGACTCGATTAAAATTGTGCGAAAATCAAGCCGTCCTGTAAGCTTACAGATACAGAATAAACGCTACATGGCTACTGATATGAAGCTTGCAGTAGACGAGGTTGTTGTAAATGCTCAATGGCATGTCCATGGATATGGTAATATCACATCAATAATACTATGATGTATGTATACGGTAATATATCAATAAAGAAAAAAACAAGTAAATGTCACAGTAAATGTCATTTATTCTACATTTCTTTCATCTACAAAAGAAGAGGAGGACTTCAGAGTACTGTTAGTAATGGATGAGTACACTCGGCAGACTTTTATGTTGCGGCAGGCTTTTATATTGCATCCAGTACCTTACAAATAGCATATGGAATTTTTTTGGAGACGCCATATGATAGCCCTTGCCAAGAACTTTAAAATGAGCGCAAACTCGTTCATGAAATGTTTCATGGTAAGGAGTTATTAACAAAAAAACGCTCAAAACCGTCCCTTATTATCCTGTTTGACAGTACTTTTTCAAGAATTGCATTCATTTGTTGAAGTTCATGATTATGATCTTTTCCTTGATCTTTTTTTCATCTGTTATAAATAAGGCAAGGTTTGGACTCGAGTGTTCTTGTAGTAGACTATTTCATACACTCTTTCTCCCATATGTTTGCTTGACACCTAGGTTGCATTGTTTCGTAATAATAGAGTGTGTGTTGGCATAGCCATGTTTGCTCTGTATTTCAGCAACACTTTTGTTGCAATTTTTAAAATTGATAGTGTGTGTTGGCATAGCCACGTTTGCTCTGCATTTCAGCAACAATTTTGTTGCATCCTTTAGACTTGATAGTGTGTGTTGGCATAGCTACGTTTGCTCTGCATTACAGCAACACTTTTGTTGCAATTTTTAAAATTGATAGTGTGTGTTGGCATAGCCACGTTTGCTCTGCATTTCAGCAACACTTTTGTTGCAATTTTTTTACCGTTGTCAGCACCGTTATCGTTGTCTGCTCCTATACCGTTGTCAGCACCGTTATCGTTGTCAGCTCCTTTACCGTTGTCAGCACCCTTATCGTTGTCAGCTCCTATACCGTTGTCAGCACCGCTATCGTTGTCTGCTCCTATACCGTTGTCAACACCGCTATCGTTGTCAGCGCCTATACCGCTGTCAGCACCGTTATCGTTGTCAGAACCTATACCGTTGTCAGCACCGTTATCGTTGTCAGCTCCCATACCGTTGTCAGCACCGTTATCGTTGTCAGCTCCCATATATTATTAGGTTTGAGTTACAACAGTTGAGCAGCGTCGTAATTTATCGCCCATTATATACATTCATGTAATCTTGATGATCAACACTCCATTTGTTGGTCATTTCCTGGTCATCAATCGAGGCAAAACTCTTGCCTATTTTCCCTGTGGCATTTTATTTGCGTTCTCTCTAATACGACCTGAGTATTTTATCATTTAGCGATATGCTCAGTATTTTGCTCAGTTTTTCTTTAGTCTGTGTTGATCTGCTTTAAAAAACTTTACGTTTCGTTAGTGTTTTTCTTAAGTTGATCTTCTGATAGTTTTGGGCTTCTGCTTGAGGAGAGTTGTGTTTCTCCTATGCTATGAACTTCTGCACAATTTTATGGATGAAAATTGTTCTATTTGCTGAAAAAATTTACATGTTCAATTTGAAGAATAAGAAAAATTTGCTTCCGACTTTCAATTAATGATTGAATATTTTTTTTCAGGGCAGATTCAACAGGGCAGGTTCGAACGAATTGTTGCGAGACTTGAGGCAATGCAAATGCCTGGAGGTGTTGCGGCTGGGCAGAATAACGCATCTTAACTTCGCTCTTCTACGGAAGTTGCAAGCTCCTCTGAGAGAGCTCTCTATCCGCAACGTTCAAACGTTATCAAACACTGGACCAAGCAATACCTTTGAAGACTTCCCTTTCAACTCTACCCTCACGACATACCGCTTGTTCAACGTATTGCACCCAGATGTGTAAGAGTCAAATGCCGTTATACAGGTTTCAGTAAATATGGACCGAAGAAAAGCAGGTTACAGGGAAGAAACGTTAGAGTAAAAAAAGTTTAGAGGGAAAATAGGTTAGAGGAACTAACATGTTGAATGAACGTAACTAATGGTTGGCTTGATGAAATTTCAATTATTGATGCTCCTCATGAGCGACTGGGATGATGATGAAGCTCGCTGTTTAAACTGAATATATTACATTATGGATTGAATAAGTAGAGCAAGTTTGGTCTGAATGCAACTTCTATCTTTAATTAGATGTGTAATCGTTATAATGCACTATGGCAGTTTCTCTGACAACAAATTTTAATGTATCTCATGAAGGGATTGATTGTTAAAATGAGGCAAATGATTTTTAATTTTTCATATCATTGCAGCGATAAGTGGCAGAAATGTTTGTGAAATACGCATCACTACTAATGGAGCCATTGCTCATTGTAGACCTTTCTAAGCATCTTTTAGTTATGTTAAAAATCTTTTAAATGCATCATTTCTAAATTAACTTGAATATCTTCTTAGTATATATTAGTTCATGTCTCAAAATTGTCCCTTGCTTTTGAAGTTGGATAAACTCGAATCAAGCATTCAATTCTCGCGGGTAAATCAACACGAAATTGTTTGAATGACCTTTCGTAGAATTGACGTGCATGTCTCATCATCACATACAAATATCTGAGTTGCATATAGTAAGAACGAGACTTCCATCCGAAGTTGAGTAATATTACTTGTTTAATTTCTTGCATTAAGTCCATAAATCTTACATTTGGTGTTTGCTGTGCTTGGCGTGCAGGGAAGCTTGGCTGCAGGCGGGTGAACTCCTCGCCATGGCATGCAAGTGTCCTGCGCTGACCCAACTCCAGCTTGATTTCCACGCTTTTGCAGAGCCTCCCAATTTCAAGACATTCAATAACTTGAAGGTAGAAAAATGTTGCAAGCTTTCGATAATTCATCTTTAGAGACTCAGGATAAGACTACCAACTTGTACGTGTGTACATAGATTTGTTTGATCACTCGATCGTAATCCCGAATCCGAATAAAATATTCCTGTGATGTAATTGTTGGTTTATTCTTTTGATGTTTTATTTGGTGGCAAAATGGCTTTTTGTTGTCGCAGGTGCTACATTTTATGCTTTATGACGACGACAAGGATGAAATTGAGGTTCTTCTCAAAAGCGCTCTGCCTGACATCGAGGACCTCTACATCGAGTTTTACCCAGTAGAAGAAGTTCATGACGTGAGTTGCGAGTCCAAATTACAAATGAATCAAGTTAAGGACCTTCAGTTGGAAACCTTGCTGATATTTTCTATCAACTATATTCACTGTCGTTGAAGATTTCAGAGTTCTCAACTTCATGGTTTGCCACTCAGACTTTTTTTCATATGCACCTGTTCTAACTTTGATTTTCAGTTTGTATGTGATATATGAAGAAATATTTTTTGTTTAAACCATTAGTTTTCAAGGTGTAGAGGCAGGGGCTGCTATCTGCTCAACATCTCTATTAAAATTCTAAAAGCTGGCATACAGTTTGTCTGGGACGGAAAATTTCAGGGGTGAACCTGACCTTATTTTAGGGAATCTTAATCTTAATAATTTAGCATATCCTCGCTCGAGGACGTGTGAAGAAGTCTTGAAAATATCTTAGTATGCAAGTTAGTTTCTTTATGATTTCGGAATGATGAAGTGTTCATTGGACATATCAACTATTTTTGGATAGCATGAATTATCAATTTCTATGACAGTAATCCCACATTTTCAGGCCTGTTTTACTAGAATGAAAATATAAAATATATAATTTTCATTATTTACTTAATCATCGGCACCTTAGAAAAGTATGTCACAAATAAAATTCATTTCACGCAAACATCGCTGCTTTGCTTGGGACAGTGAAATGTTTCGTGTTAGGAAGACGGTATTTTATAAATTTTCTTTGTTGCACGTGTTACGAATCTTAGCTTGATGAAGGGCTGATGTTATTTAACTCCCTTTGGAATATTTTAGATGCCCATCTGAATATTACGCTCACGACATAGCGAATTGAATAATTAGTTTGACTACGAGTTGATTGTTTTCCATTTTTATCTTTTGAAAATAGTTATATTTCTCCTTAGATGAACGCTGCAAATGAAGTGCTCTGATTAACGTAAGTTATTCAAGAGCCTAATATATTCACGTTGTTTAATCAGAATTATTACTCTTTCAGTTTTACGTTTCGTTACGGTTCCAGATATTCATTTTTTATCATATGCCAGGTTGATTGAGTCGGAATGGTTCATTGTGGCACGTTTGAAAAGGTTCTCGACTGGCCAATGACGATTGAAACAGGAGGATAGAAATGACACGTGGAAGTATCTCAACCGTAACGCAACGTAAAACTGAAAGAGTAATAACTCTGATTAAACAACGTGAATATATTAGGGTCTTAAAAACTCACGTTAATCAAGTGGTGTCGGGTGTGGGGTTGGAAATTTTGAGGTTTTCTGGAACTCGATGTATGGAAGATTCTCTGAAGGCCGTCGGATTTCTCTCCAATTCTCTGAAGGGGCGTCGTGACTTGGTGTTCGCGGTTACCTTCGGTCCGTCTCTCGTACGTAATCCCGTCTAATTCTCGGGCTAATCGGTTCACTCGTTAATATTTTTGCGTCGATAGATCTCGTAGCGTGGCTATCAATTCTCGGGGTAATCGGTTCACTCGGTAATAATCTTGCGTAGTTAGATCTCGTAGCGTGGCTATCAATTTACGGGGTAATCGGTTCACTCGTGGGATCCAATGACGTTCCAACACTGCTCCGACCTTCGTTTGGTCGCGTCACCCAACAGAGACAAGTACCGCGACCTCTCGCTAGGCCGGCTGCCGCGGAACTGGCTTTCGCGGTACGCCGCGCTACTTATATACGCCCCGCAAGCTGCCACGTAGCGTCGCTTGGTATTCTACTCTAAGTTTTTCTCCCCCATGAAGAGGAGCAACCACGTCGCTCTTTATCTTTTTCTCGACTTTACATAAGCTATGTTCAATATTATGACATAAATTAAAGTGAGAATTACCTTCGCTTCATTCTTAGTCATTCGTAATTTCTGTTATTCAGCTCACCGTAGACTTTTCACTTGCACCGACGTCGGTGAAGTCCCTAATGCTGCCTTCTGTCGCACTGGACGATGACTCGTACAAGTGCCTCCTGCGGATGCCCAAGCTGCAGCGAGTCTTCGTCAAAAACAAGAAATTCTCTCTGGCTCAGCTGAAACTGTGAGTACATCTCAGGTCCTTGCATATTTGTGTGAACTCGAGTGCCGGAGTGGTTAGTTTGTTAGCTGACACGTTTTTCGTTGTTCATTCAAATGAGATGAGTGATCGATAGACATTTCCTTCCCACGCACACACACAGAATTATAAAACGTTGATCTTCAAATTAAAATTCTTGGTGTATAAATTGAAATTGACCAGGCGATGGAAGGATTTTATTATGTGCATATATTTCATAAAAAAATTGTAACATACAATACATGTTTCCCGCACACTCCATTGCTGTTACTTGAAATATAAATTCTAGATTTTCAGATTTATTAGATTTTTATTAATTTTCTAGTAACTATTTTGTAGTCTTTTAAAATTACTCATTCAGATCACGCCAAAAATTCATTTCATCTCCCAGTCGCGGTTCGTTCTACTATCACACAAGCTACTTGAGTGTTTTTATCTTGTCCAGATAAAGTTGTCCCCTACTAACTTGTATCCCCACACTCTTCTAATGTTGCCCGCCTGTGACAATCTTTACCTGGCCGGTAACCGCCGTATTATTGCCTCGGATAACCTCCCTAAATGTGTGGTGCCCTGCAGGCTCTACTTTCCTGCTAGCTACTTTTGTACAGTTGTCATGTCCACATGAAGCTGTCATGTCCACATGAAGGTGTCATGTCCACATGAAGGTGTCATGTCCACATGAAGGTGTCATGTCCACATGAAGGTGTCATGTCCACATGAAGTTGTCATGTCCACACGAAGTTGTCATGTCCACATGAAGTTGTCATGTCCACATGAAGTTGTCATGTTCACATGAAGTTGTCATGTCCACATGAAGGTGGCATGTCCACATGAAGGTGTCATGTCCACATGAAGGTGTCATGTCCACATGAAGCTGTCACTCTCGTAACTGTGTTCCCATACTCGTTTAACTCCTAGCCAGTACCCGCCGTGCCGCTACCGTAGACCAGCTCCCTAATGCGTGTTGCCCTGCAGACTCGTGGCCCACGTTCAGCTGGTCGAGATCGGCGCCGCGATGGTGACCGTGGATCTCGCCACGGCGCAGGAGCTCACTGCGCTGCGCAGGAAGGCGCTGGCCGAGGGCAGGTTCAGGTTCCCCTCACTGTATCTCGACCACGACGAGCCCCTCGTACTGCATGTCAACTACACTCACCACGTGACCTTCGCAAATCCTCTCATCAAAATCAAAGGTTTGCTCTCACACGTTTTCCTGTTACTGGAGCATTTCAAGTGAATTGTCTCGACTTTTTTTGGATAAGTCATGATCAATTGATATTTGATGCGATCCGTTTAAGAGCTTCGTTCTTTGCTGTTGATCTGACATGTTTTTCATTTAACAATGAGTTTTCTTCCGCATCCCTTTGTTAAATATTGTACATAGTGCAGACTAGCTCCATTGTGCTGAATTTCTTTGGTTCTCCCAAGCGTGCATTTCTCCTTACTATGCTGCCTTTTAGGCTCATAATTTATTGCAAAGCATGAATCGCATGCAGGAAATAACACTACAACTGAATGGCCCTGAATTTGTTGTGTCGTTCTGATGTGCATGAACGTATTTTTGTTTAAGACCACAAGCTGGACTCGTACATCTACGAGCGCGTCGGGTCGCGTCGCTTGGACAACGAGTGGCTGGGCTTCGGCTACGATTTCTTCCAGCACGGGTTTGGCAAACTGCTCCTGGGCTCTGACCCTGATGACGTGGACGAATGGTACGACGACTACGTTGAACTTGACGAACACACCTCCAGCTCCGACTCCGACGAATATGGTGGGGACGAACGCCTGGCTTTATGATGATCAACTCGATGAAGTCTTATATACGTTCTTGGTCCTAAGAAATTTAACTTTTGTAAGAAATTCACAGCTTCAAATTTATAGTTTTTTGAGTAGTTATTTCATCATAGCTTCTCTTTTTGAAGCAGCCATGGATGAAGCTCAGCTCTAGAACCGAAACGTTATTCTATCTCACTCAATTCCCATCGAATCGAGAATATTTTTATCTGGAACGTGTAAATATGAGTATATATGACGTTACTGAATGAATTCTTATCAAATCATGATAATTTCTGAAACATAAAATGTACACCGAGTTGTTGCCAGTGCTAATGCTTCAACGTGAATATTGAATTGATATTTTATGCATTTAATTTTCGTATTATAATTCCAGTCGTGTACAGATTCTAATAGCCTGAATTCTTATTGCATCCTTATTGCAAGTCTTTCCCAAAATTCGGGTTCCTGATTTCCAACTTCAACTTACCCTGCAGAGGAAGATATGCTCTAGGGCGGCCATCGTGAACACTGAGCCTATGCTGGCTTGTGCTGCAGTTCTGTGATACGACGAGTGCAGCTGACCAGGTCTGCTCCGCGGCGTCCAAGCAATCTAGTCTTCTCATTGTTCTGTTGTTCATGCCAAAATGGCGTCACTGAAGCGAGAGTCAGATGTTTTCTAGTTGTTACGTTCAAAATAATAGTTAAGTTAAGAAATTTGTAGGCTATGGCTCTATGTTCGAATAAGGAGAAAGTTCAGTTGAAAATAGGGAAAAATTTAGTTTGATGCTTTATATTTCAAAACCGACTTGTAGTATAACATGTCGCTGAACTATTTATGTAATTCAAGACTCGTTCGATTCATATCAGTTGATAATTGGAAAAACTCGTAAGTGTCAATGGGCATAAATACATCAGAACAGCCTCAGTTACGGCGGTAATTGTCAGCAAGTTACGCCAAAAGTCAGTAAGTAATAACAAGTGCCAGCAAGTCAAAAAAGTATCAGCAAGCCACGGCAAGTGTCAACAAGTTATAATAAGTTTCAGCAAGTCACGAGTGTCAGCAAGTCACGACTAGTACCGCCAAGACATGCCAAGTGTCAGTAAGTAACGGAAAGTGTCAGTAAGTAACGGCAAGTGTCAGAAAGTTATAGTCCACAATAGTCAGTCCACTTGTGACTTGCTTGAAGTCCACTTGCTTCTTGAAGCCTGAATGCCGCTCCATAGGTACATCATCAGCCATATTTTTTAAAGCTATCATAAGAGCGCTGGAACACTTCGGGGCAGTGACAGCGGCACTCAAGCTGTTGGGTGTAAGGCTGTAGCAGGAAGAGCTTTTCTAAAGGTTCCTGATAGCGAGATACAGCCGTCAACTAACTGGTCTGTTGTTATATGCGAAGCTTTTTTTTGTAGTGTCTTTCTCCTAAGTTTTAAAAACAAATGTGATCAGGGAATGTTGATGTCACTACAATCAAAAGGTTGTTTCTTTAAAGATTTTATGATTCATCGAAAAAAAGCCATCGATGACAACGTTAAAAAGTTCTTCCATAATTTCTAATAAGCTCTAGCATTGTGCCTTTTGTTTCAATAAATATGAGTTAATCCATAATAGGAACTAAACTTTTACTTATTATTAACGTCATTCGTGGCCTGAGTTATCTTTAAACTTCATACCCAAGGTCGATAAGGCTTTGTATATATTTTATATTGCATTTTCCTGGTTTGTTCGGCATGGAAGTTCGTGTATTTGAAGGGCTCCTCCATACTATGGGGTAGTGACGTTGAGGAATATACCGTAGTTGTTTCAAATGTTAAACATAAGGCTTTGTTCTCAGCAACGACTGGCGTGTTTTTCTCTCTTTTCCTGAAATGGAGACTTTTATATTGAACAAACATTGTGATCTCCGCATTCTACCTGAGCATCACGTAACATGTGCATCGGAAGATTTACTTTACTTTTGTATTGGCGCATCCATTATTGTTTACATTTATTCAATAAACATGACGGAATTCAAAATTTTATTTGACCACACCCCAGACCGACTGTGGCAACGCTAGCGGGAACAATTCTCGATCAGTCGGGGCTTAGCGGTTGTCTCGGCGGAGCGAGGTTGCTGTTCTGCTTCAAAAAGTCTACAGGGTGGAATTCGTGTATGAAGCGTCCTATGTTAATCAAAATTTATGACACATTAAAATCGAAACCACTCATAAACTGTAAACGTTCATAAATAAATCGGAACAACCTCGATTACAGCGGCGAGCGTCAGCAAGTCACGATCAGGAAAGCGCACCTGTTACTCTGTAGGAAGAAGGTACCGCTTTGATTAATTGAGAATATCGAGCGGATTCATTAATACGAGTTTTTTTTTTTTTGGGACCATCAAGTTGAGCAGCTGATTCACGTTCTTGGCCATGCGGTTGGATGGTCAAGTGGTTACAGTTCAGAGTACTGAAATTGGAGCACTAAGTTGTGGGTTCGATCCCAGCTACTTGTTTTAGTTCTGGTCAAACACGGTTAGGTTGCAGGGAGGTCAAGCAGGGTAAACCGGAGCAGTTAGTAGCGTGCTCGAGACCGCAACAAGAATGAATATTCCGAAATTTCAGAATAAGCGGCAGGTTTAATGGCCTGACTTATTAGCAATTTAAATTAGCGATCAACGCTGACCCTGCTATTATTATTACTATGATGGAGATTCGACTTAGATAATTGAGTGATCTATGTTCTTAATAGCGATGCACTTCATTTGCCCATGTGTAGGTCATTCTGGTACAGTTCTGGGAAAGGGTAAGTCCGAGCTCCGGACAGAAAGTGGTTCACTATTTGCAAAATATAACCCATTCGTTTTTTTATTGTCGTTTCTGTCCTTTATCAAAGTTGCTATATTCCAAGCGATTCCCTAAATCAATCAGCATTATACATTTCTGAAATTGATTAGGTTTTGGATTCATCAAAAAATGTGAATACTTTTGGATTATTTACAGGCTTGGTTTGCTTGGCTTGGTTTTCCGTCATCATTGCTGAAAAACTGTTAATAATTTTTAAAGTTATTTCTAGATTTACAAATGGTTTCTTTATTTATCTATTATGTCATGATTTTACACCAAACGCTATAAATATTTCTCATTTCTACTGGTGATTTTGTCCATTTTTCTCGATTTTCAACCGTGATTCATTTTTTGATTTAACGGTTTTCGTATAGGTTATTATGAGGTAACATCGCTAAACTGAAGATGAATAAAAGTGAAGGGAATTTAAACAAATTAAAAGCGTACGAATGTGAACATATTAAACTTTTAATGAATAAATTCAACGCAAGAAACGTCTCTAATGAGACAATTATAAAATGTTTGCTATATAATTGATAACTTTGTATATACAAATTAATTCGAAAACTAACAGTAACAATACATTGTGAGGTATGAATGGATTAACTTTTATTAGAACAGTTATTCAGGATATATACATTTTCTCTCCATTTAATATCCATAATAATATTATTCATTACGTAAAATACAATGAAATTGATTAAGGCCGCTTGAAGGCTATTGGATATATTATTTAAAATTCTTAAGATAATATCCGTGATTGATGATATATCGTGATACAATGAAATAATTAGAATATTTATTAAAAACACAATAAATGACAGATGTGAATGAATGTAGTCACAATAAATGATAGGAGATGTTAAAACTCTCAATAATAATTATAATGTAAGCTGCGGTAATGTCATCATATAGTTGATGAAACGAGCATATTATGTAAGAAGATAAGTAAAAAATGTCGCATTTTCTACCCATAATCATAAATGGACAAGATTTTTAATAGGATCTTTTGATGAAGCTTAATATTTACTTGGTTAAGGCAACGGTGAGTCATTGCTTTAGAGAACATGTATGGTGTACAATATTGTGCGCCATACATCTTATTTTCAACGGTTTATAATCATCGAATACAAATAGTTGTATGGTTATCATTAAAAAGATTAACTTTCTTGGCTAACAATTATATATAAATGGAAAGGCTATAATTTTTAAGTCCTCTAGTATTCATGAGGCAAATAAATTATTTCTTCAATAGCTGTTATCACTCAATGGTTGCAAAGTGTCTGTTACATCCACTGCGGTGGAAGATGTAGCAGGAGATGCAGGAGATGTAACAGTAGATGCAGGAGATGTAGCNCGTTAGGCGTGGGTGTTGGTCACGGGAGTAATGCGTTAGGCGTGGGTGTTGGTCACGGGAGTAATGCGTTAGGCGTGGGTGTTGGTCACGGGAGTAATGCGTTAGGCGTGGGTGTTGGTCACGGGAGTAATGCGTTAGGCGTGGGTGTTGGTCACGGGAGTAATGCGTTAGGCGTGGGTGTTGGTCACGGGAGTAATGCGTTAGGCGTGGGTGTTGGTCACGGGAGTAATGCGTTAGGCGTGGGTGTTGGTCACGGGAGTAGTGCGTTAACCGTGAGTGTTAGGTCGCGGAATGATCAAGACAGGGTGGAATCGATTGAGAATCAAAATAAATTAAATTATATCCTAGGACAAAAGTTTTTCGTTTTACCCTCCCGGATGTGGGTGTTCTAATGTTGAAAAAAAATCAGGTTTAAATTTTCCAAATTTTCAGGCTACCGACTTAAAAATTGTGTGGTTTTAGGGGACCGTCTCCCTCTTTTGAAAACTTTTTACAACACTTTACTTTTACTTTAACTTCACTTCTTGTTTGTCTGTTTGTCTGTCTGCTACAAATCTTGTAATCGAAATTTAATACACTTCTACTTATCCTATCGATCTGAAATTTTGTACACTTGCGTAAAGTTGAAGACAATGCATGAATCGAATGACAAAATAAATATTTTTATAAATAAAATTTTTTTTAATATTAAAAAAACTGAAAAAAATGTTCGTCAGCTACAAATCTTATAATTGATATTTGACACACTTTTACCTGTACAATTGATATGAAATTTTGCACACTTGTGTGAAGTTGGAGGCAATACATGAATCAATTGACATAATAAATAATTGTGAAAAAAATTTTATGTAATAAAGAAATTGAAAAATTAATTTTTTAATATATGAAAATAAAATTAAAAATTCATTGTACATCTGTAACATTGGAAACACTGGATTCTTTAGAAGTGTTGTCTTTAAAAAGTAATTTTTAAACGTATTTTATTCTTTTACGAACGGATCGTTTTGAAACTTGGTACACATATGTAAAACAGAAATATAAGAACTTTTTGGTGAGGTCAAATTTTCGAAAAAATGAAAGAAAACGTGAAATTCATAGAAAATGGCGAAAAAATCGGTTACTTTAAAAATCTATCTCCTCCTACAAATATCGTGCTACAACATCGAGACATATGTCATTCGATTTGTAACGATCATATCTAAAATCCAGCCGATCATTTTTTTTTTGAATATCGAATTTGTTTGGGAGGAGGGAAGGATTTTCCAAGATTTTCCCAAAAATTTCAAATTTTCCCCCCTCCGCCCCCCCCCCCTTTTTGCAAAATTTAATCCTAACTTTAACGAAATCGAAAACACTGACCGGATCGATTTTAGAGATTTTATTTACGAATCGAATGGTATATGTCTCATCGCTGTAGCTTCAAAACTCTAGGAGGAGATAGGTTTGCCGTGACAATAAGTGCGAATGTTCAGTAGAGCGCGACAAAGTCCCGCGTGCATCGCAATATGCACTCAATGAAGCAAGGATACAAAACTAAACGTTACTGCAGCTTGATTACAGTCAAGGATGGTAGGAACGACTGCATGCACACCTCCTCATACGATGCCAGGCGGGTAACTGAGCTGCAGCTGAAGCAGACACTTTATTTAAAGTGCTCGGCAGCTAATTTCCTCCTATTCTATTTGTTAAAGAACTCCCCCACACCATTACCTTTCATGATCTGTCGTGAACGCATAAATCAACGAACAGAGATGGTTTTGGTACCGTTGGATAGTTCAGAATGTCAGCTTTAAGATGAGACTAAAAACCGGAAGAGCCAAAATCCAAAATTTTAGGGTAGACGCTCCCCTTAACGTTTTACAGTTGAAAGTTTTAGTAGATTGAAATGCAAGGTTCCAAGGTTTAAATTCTATGCTTAAATTGAACTGTTTTACTGACGAATTTGAGAGTTATCTGATCTCAAACAAATTCTCAGACTGCATAAATATTTTATAAATCGAATTTTAGTAACTTAAACAGTTTATAATTATTTTTAATTATTAACAGATAAATAAACTGGTTTTCTAACAAACCTAGAAGATGTGCTGCGAATATTTTGGTAGCCATGATACCGGCGATGTTCCTGCGCTGGCTACCCAGCACCCCCCGCACCTTGACGGCGCCCCCACCCCCACACACGCTGTCGGGGGCCCCCACCCCCACAGAGAGGGGGTCGCTGTCGGGGGTCAGCCTCTGGGTGACTGAGGGACGCTCTTCTGCTCATAAAAAATGATGAAAATAATCTTTTACTCTGCAGTGTATACAAATGTACATTGGTGTACTGGATCTTGTGAATCCTGATTGTGTAAATTTTGTAATTGTGAAATTTGTGTTATAGTGGAAATTATGTAATTATGGAAGTCGTGTACTTGTGAAAGTGTGAAATTGTAAAATGTGTGTAATCGAGAAATTGTGAAATGTGTGTAATTGGGAAATTTGCATAATTGTGAATTTTGTGTAATTGTGAAATTTGTGTAATTATGCAATTTGTGTAATTGTGAAATTTGTGTGATTGCAAAATTTGTGTGACAGTGAAATTTGTGCAATTATGAAATTTGCGAAATTGTGAAATTGGTGTAATTATGAAATTCGTATAATTGTGAAAATTATAAATTCGTATAATTGTGAAATTCGTGTAAATCTGTGTAATTGTGACAATTGTGTAGGTGTTGATTTAGTGCAATTGTTAAATCTAGCGTAACTGTGCAGTTTCTGTAACTGTGAAATCTATATGATTGTGAAATTTGTGTATTTGTGCAATTTGTGTAATTGTGAAATTTGCGTAATTGTGAAATTTGTGTGATTGTAAAATTTGTGCAATTGTGAAATTTGTGTAATTGTAAAATTTGTGTAATTGTGAAATTTGTGTACTCGTGAAATTTGTGTACTCATGAAATTTGTATAATTGTGAAATTTGTGTAATTGTTAAGTTTGTGTAATTGTGAAATTTGTGTAATTGTGAAATTTATGTAGGTATAGCTATAATTTGTGTAATTGTGAAATTTGTTCATGTGTGACATTTGTATAATTCTGAAATTTGTGTAATTGTGAAATTTGTGAAATTGTGAAATTTATGTTTTAGTGAAATTTGTGTACGTTTTTTTGTAATTGTGAAATTTGTGTAATTTTGAAATTTGTGTTATTGTGAAATTTGTGTAATCGTGAACTTTACGTAATTGTGAAATTTGTGTAATTCCATTTGTAAATTCCCGAGCAAAATCAGTATTTCCGAGTTAGCCATTGTTACCTTGTATGACGTAAGCCATATTAAGTCAGTCTGCCTCCTTAGTCGTATTTCCTACTATAGATCCTCTACCTTTAGATCCTCGATCTTGTGATCGACACTTAGAATGTTTGCTAATCAACCATTTTGAAGAATTCAAACATTGCATGGAAACCCAATAACATATTTCATCTTTTGCGACCTAATCGTCACAAATTCAATTATTTTCATCAGATAGTGATGCAATTTATATCAATGCAGCTACACTTTAATAACATTCCACACCTCCATGTTTTGTGTTGCTTTCGTCGTCTGTTCTGGCAAGCCTCGACCGCAGAGACCTGCGGGAGCGCAGCCTTGCGTCCCTGTCCTGCTGCAGGCCACGGTGCTGCTGGGACACAAGCTCCGCCGCTAGGGCGCGGGTGCTCAGGGGGCTCACGTTAGCCCCAAACTGTCCGCTTTGGTTCCCTGAAGTGGGGTGAAAAGGGCATGGTATTTATGAGATGGAAAAGGTAGTAAGTTTTTGATTGGAAGGGTGAGGAGCAATTTTCAGTTTGCCCCAAGTTGTCCGCTTTGGCTACCTGAATCACAGTGGAATAGTGATAGTGTTAGAGAGGAAGAAAAGGTCTTCATTTTGAGAGGGGAAAAGAGTGACGTTGGTCCCGAACTGCACGATTTACTTGCATGTATGGTTGAAAATTGATGGTGGTAGTGAGGAAGAAACGGTGATAAGTTTGAGGGTGCAGCCGGTGGCCTCAAATTTAACTCTAAAAGGCGATGCTGGGGTGGAGAGGGTCATACTGTGGGTGGAGAGTCGTGTAGCTTTCATGAATAGGCTACGCGACTGGGGTGTAACCTCTTCACGACACGGAAAGGCGCATGCTGGGGTATAGCCTCCATGAAGACTACACTGGCTTGGGCAGTGGCTGAGGGCTTACGGCACCAGTGATTCTAAACACCTTCATAGGCACCTCTACCCGGCCAGTAAGTTGTTCAAAAAATCACCCTAAACGGTCATGCCGACTTTTTAAACGATGTGCCGCAATTTAAAAAATTTATCACTAGAAACCCGTACAACGTTTAGAAGAACGGCGAAACGGTTTATGTTCACATGGCAATCGGTCATTAGAACGCCAGTATGACCGTTTTTTCACGGTTTTTTCGAACATTGTAGTTGTGCACGGGAAGAAACATGAAAGTGATTTCGGGGTTGGGCAATGCCAGCCAATAACATGCATCTCGTAATTTTCAGAGTGGAAGAGATGAGAGTACTTGTTCGAGTGGGAAGCTAATGGTAGTTTTTGTGATGGAAATTTAAGAATTGGAAAAGTGTGCCCACTCTGGTTAAAAAATGCATGGTGCTGGCATCATGCAGGGATACGTTGAAACAGTAGGGATACGTTGAAAACGAGGAAATATAATTCACACAATGACAGCTAGATCTTTACGGATGAGATTTTAATGAGATAGAGAATCGAAAAATGACAACTTTCAGCGCTTGGATAGCGTGAAATCGAAAGGCGTAAAAATAATTTAACAGTAACGTCGTCTGTGAGCCGAGATGAAAATGAAACACCTCAAATATGAATGATGACAGTACCTCCATGAATGGAATGCAATTGCTGACCTGATTGGGTATAGTAAGCCACCACACTTACTGACCTGGTGGGGTGTAGTAAGATCCACACTTACTGACTTGCTGACCTGGTGGGGTGTAGTAAGCCACCACACTTGCTGACCTGGTGAGGTGTAGTAAGCCACCACACTTGCTGACCTGGTGGGGTGTAGTAAGCTACCACGGTTGTCTTGCCCGTAGCAGGGTTAACGGCTCTACCAACCCCGAAAAAACGGGTGTTCATCCACACCATCTGGCTGAACGGTCCTGCAAGCCAACGAAAGGCCGTGTTTTAAAAAAGTTTGTAACTCCGTCAACTAATCACTAGTTATTTTTCAAGCTACAACCTCCAACCACAAACGAAAAATCAGCCGCTACTTGTACTTAGGACGCTAGTATCCTTAGGCGAATTTGGAAGATAAAATCAAACGCTTCAATAGCAACAGCGTTACTGCCAGACAGGTAATAGCATTAAATAGCTTCATTATTACGGGAGTTCTGCTTCAATCACTGTTCCTTCTCAAGGGCGAACATTGAAGATTGGGTAATTAACTGTATTGAGAAGATACGTAGGCTCTAGATTCTAATGTCAACAGTCCACGGTATAGCAAATCCGACTCGTATCAGTTGTGGTCGAGAAAAGCGAGAGCCAGCCCGAAAAATGGACGAAAGATGAGGGGATAGCAAGAGAAAGGAATGAAGGGCAATTAGATAGCAGGGTACGAAAAGGTGACGTGAACAGAAAACAAGATATAAGAGGTGGGTATCAATAGAAAGTAAGAAGCACAAAATGGATATTTATTGAGGATCGATATTATCCAAGATTCGAAGATTAAAAAAGTATTAATAACAAACTGCTTAATTGGAATGCCATGGACGAGCGTTAAGGGTGCCACCTACCGGCGCAGGCGGCAAGTGCAGCGTCGCACCTGCTGAACTTGTAGTGGCGCACCGAGCTGTACCACGCGGCCGCCACCTCCTCCCCTGCAGTCATGCACATAATAGAATAAGGGATATAGATTAGGCCATTAAGACCGATGCCTATTCTAAATATCGCACAATTTTTCCCGCTTGCGGTGAATAGAATAGCGGCGTCAGTGTTTAACATTAGGCTGTCAGGACTGTCAGCGATTCAGCAGAATTTTCACGGCGGTCTCGAACACGCAACTCACTGCTCCAATCTGGCTTTTCTTAACCGTCCGGCCTCCTCGTCGAATATAACCTAAACTATAACAGGAAGCTGAGGTCGAACCCGCAACTCATTGCTTCGATTTAGGTTCTTTCAACTGTAATCAATAGGCCACCAAATCACCCATTTTTATCAACTATCTTTCAACTTACATTAACTAAACTAGAATATCAAATAATTTATCAGTGTTGATTATAACCGTGGTTGAAATTTGGAACTGATGATGGAGCTGACCTTCGTAATACCTTTCCATTCGGAGTATTAATTATCTGTATCTTATTTCTGAAAGAGACTTATAACATCACCCATCTTATCAACTCACATCAAACTATATGAACTTTACATGAAATATATGAAAACTATATGAACTTTACATTAGCTACATTAGATTATTATCTATAATATAAAAGACTGTCAGCTTGACCCAGCGTTGCTCAGGATTAATAAAGCTACGGCCAGACTAAAAGCGTTTACGCGTACGCTGGCTGACGCTTCAAGCAGAGCGGCGCCGCGCAACGCGTATAGTGGCCACACTAGACCCTGGACCGCGCAGCTTAGTGTATAAGTCTGTGTGTATAAATGAGTGTCAGCAAGAGACAACAAAGGCCGTAAGCTTTATGACCCGAAAACCGCACTTGATTTACCGTATATGTGACCGGTTTCGCAGGAGACTGGCTCAAGCTAATCTGGTCCTACGTCCACGAATGCCCCGGTCTCTCCGCCCTTTCTGTAGCCAATGACTAGCCCAACCCCTTCACTTGTTCATTCTTTCAACATTCCCGCAACCAATAAGGTTAGGTTGGCTCTGGTTTGTTATGATTAGGGTGTAAAGTCGGGGTAAGTGTGGAGGTAAGGCCATGCTGGGATTATACATTCGTGAAAATAAGAGGCAGCCCATTTCCCGTGAATTTTCCCACCTGATGGCGGGGGTGGCAGCCGACCCCTAACGCGCCTGTCGGTCCTGCAGAGGATGTTCTCTCCGAGGCGGGGGTGGGCGCGGTACCGGACCACCCCCGTGTGCGCCACTTCATTGGCCCACGACTGGGCCAACCAGCAGAGCTGATGCATAATGCATAGGAACGAATCATTATTTCAAATGGAGAATTAAGTGAACTTGTTTTTATGGTTTATCTTTATTACTTTGACCGATTGAATGCAGTAAAAGATTGTTATGGTTCAGAGCAAATGAATATAAAATTCTTAGATGAATTATAACACAAAATAAGCGTGCGGTTTTGCAGCGATATGAAGAAAATATGATCTGATTTTAGAGCCAACATGGAATAGCTAATATTAGGAGGATAGAACTCCAAGTGAAGGTAGACTTCATCAACTTGAAAACTATTCTATCAATAGATATTAGAATATTGATAGAAAGCTATGGGGGGCATGGGGCTGACCTGGGGATCAAGCACGAGAGGCGGCGACGAGTGTCGCAGGCGATAGAGGTTGTGAGCTGCAAGGCAGCGCTGGGTGAACAAAGACGGTTGCCATCTGACACCAGCTGACGGGTCTGATGGAACCATCTCTAGCCGGCTGACACCAGCTGACGGGTCTGATGGAACCACCTCTAGCCGGCTGACACCTGCTGACGAATCTGGTGAGGAAATCTCTTCATCCGAAGCGATTTCTGCATTGGTAAGGATTTCTCCTGCTCCAGTACCTGTTTCATCTCCTCCGAATATGAATTTCCTGTTTCCGGTAATGATTTCTTCTTTTTCGGGAGTGTTTGCATTGTTTCCAAAAGAGGTTTCCCCGTTTTCTTGGCGGTTAAGTACAAACGCCACTTTGTTTCTTTGTACATTAGAGTCAGAAAAAATTTTGTCCCTGAGAAGAATGTTATTTCCAGCTGGGGTACAAGATGACTTTTGAATAGTTCCCCCTGGATCCAAAGCCGTGCCCTCTGACTCTAGCGCCGTGTTCCCTGATTTTAGGCTAGTGCCCCCTGACTCTAGGGCCGTGTCCCCTGATTCTAGCGTCTTGTCCCTCGACGCTAGAGCGGTGCCCCCTAACACTAAAATGGAACCTTCTGAAGTTCTTCTCTCTTCACCTGCCCCTGACTTAGTTTCTGCCATAGAGACATTATCTTTATTGTTTAGTTTACGAGCGTTTGACATTTTCTCATCACCCTCGCAGTCACTGGCAACGCCCTTGCTGGCAATTGCTTCCGACTTGCTGACACTAGTGTGACCGCTGCTGTCACTCGCGTCCCTCTTGCTGACACTCGCATCCCGGTTGCTGTCACTCACATTAATCTTGCTGACATTACTATCCCCTTTTAGGACACTCGATCTCCTTCTTAAGGATAGCGCCTCGGGCCTCAGAGACACGAAGTCTTCGTCGTTCATCGAAAGAAAATCGAAGCTGTTCACTGCAGCGTCAAATACTTGGGTACGGTTGACAGCAGGACGCTGGGCGATGATCTGGAAACCAGGCGTAAAAAGTATATTCTTATTAGTTTAAAGATAAAACCGTGAACCTTTTCTCCATACAGAAATTAAAAAGTTCGAATATATTTCTTTTAAGCGGGAAATATGATCAAAATAATCTCTTATATTAATGAGAATATTTGTGCAAACAATACACATACAAAAGAAGGTTTTTAATTAAAATACAAAGTTTTTAAAATTTGTGGCAGTGTTCTACCTCCGTTTGGAGTTGAAATGATTTCATAATGAAAAATTTTTCTTAATATAACGAAATGAATTTGTTTCAATTTGAATTTTTAATACAATCGAAAGATATGACAATGATTATTGTTAGTCTCAATAATATAGCTAAAGATATATTATTGTATTTATTGATAAACTGTACTATAATGAATTTTTGTGTTTAGAATCTTATTTATTTGTACCGTTAAAGAAAATTAAAGCCGTAAGTTACGTTAATGAAAATTTAAACTCTAAGTTTTTAGACTACTGGCATTGAAATAATTTGATATGACTCAGTGGGTGATATGCAGTGGGTATTAGTAGATATGTAATTTATTTATTTTTCAATTCGCCATTTAGGTGTGCTTGAAATCAAACATTGTCACCTTAAACAAACATCCTGCATGCATTGAACTACATTCATTCACAAACTTTTTTTGGTAATTTTCTTGGCTTTCCAGTCACTTTCAAGTTTTCATTTACTGTACATTTCCATTTCAGTAGATTGTGCTCAGGAAAATAGTACCATGGATAAATATACACGGAAACTTGCGGGTTCACAGATACACGTGTTAATACGGCATGGAATTTATCTATATATTTTTAATATTTAATGAAAATAGTAATAATATTAATAATAATGATAATAATAATAATTATTATTGCCATTATAGTAATAATAAGTCTCTTCGGTCGTATTGCATGCGATAATAAGATAAGGAACTATCTAATTCGAGCTTGATATGTTAACATTAGATAAACTAATCAGATGTAAACACAGCGACGGTTACATCTGATATTAAAACTGGGGATTAAATACCGCAAAATCATTAATCAATTAACAAGCATCTAATTAAGAATTCATTCACAAGCTTCAATTCATTCAATTAAATTCAGCTAATTACCTTGCAGAGAACCTTCTGTCGCGCCCCCTCCTCGGGTGGGGGTTCCCTCACCCTCAGGTGTTCGGGGGGCAGAGGGGGGTCAGGAAAATGGTACTTGTATATAAACGAGGGGAGTTTAGAGTAGGGGTCAGTGGGGGATGGTGGGGAGGCGGGGAAACCGGAGAACTTGGGTAGAACAAGTAGGGGAAGAGCGCACGCTTGCCCCACGCTTGGGGACCGGGCTTTGGGGCTAGGGGTGGCCGCGGCGGGGGGGATTTCTACCAGCTTCAAGCGTGGGGAACCCATGGGGGAAGTTTTTTCAACCTTCTTTCGTGGGGAAAGTGCTGGGGAAATTTCCTGTGGCTTCAACTGTGGGGACATTGCAGGAGGAGGAACAGGAGATGGGGAAGGATCCGGGGAAGGTTCAGAGGCTGCCATGGGGCTATCAACAGACAAAGAGGAAGAAGGAGCATCAACAAGCAATCGGGAAGGTTCCATTATCCCTGTTTTTGTCTCTGAAGAAACATTTTCGTCTGTTGAATTCGCTGTTGATTCCGACGAATCATAGTCAGATTTGCACGTAGTTGAATTAGGTCTCGTAATTGCATGTGTTGACTTCACAACACGATCTCCCACATCGGCTATTGCACCATCGTCAGGTAAAACTGTTGATTTTGGTCCAGCATTTTCAGCGTTGGCTTGCAGCGTTGGACAGCGTTCGACCTTCGGAGAATTTTTGTCAGAAACTCTACTAACGTCACCAACTTCACTAACGTTTGCACCACTTCCAACGTTTGGGACTGCGTGAACATTGACGAATTTTGTAACGTTTGTAACTCCCACAACGTTTGCGTCATTTCCACCACTTACAAAATTTTCTACGTTTGCAACGTTTGCATCGTTGGCATTAGTAACGTTTTCTACGTTAGCAAAGTTGCGGGGGTCGGAATTAGCAACATTTTCGACGTTCATAACGTTGTCAGTGTTGACATTCGCAACGTTTTCAACGTTCGCAACGCTGCCAGTCTTGGATTTTGCATCGTTTTCAACGTTCGCAACGTTGCAAGTCTTGGCATTCATAACGTTCTCAACGTTGCCAGTGTTGACATTAGCATCATCAACGTTCGCAACGTTGGTAACGTTAACGCTGGAGTCCTGGTGATAAAGAAGACGCATCTGTTGCATTTGTTTGAGCCTCTGTTGCCTGTGCAGCTGTTGCTGCTGCAGCTGCAGCTTCTTGACGAGACGTTTGTGCTGCCGCAGCGCAGCGAACGACACGGGCCGGGCGAAGACCTGACCCTTCTCCCTGTACAGCAGGCGAGACAGACGCTCCCGCCTGTCGTGGGGGTTGCGTACGAATAACATTACAGAAGAATATACGTAGGAATAAGATTACGTAAGAATGTACGTACCAATAACATTATGTAAGAATATTTCATCCGTGGTTCCGTAAGAATAACATTGTGTAAGAATATACGTAGGAATAAGATTACGTAAGAATGTACGTAGGAATAAAATTACGTAAGACTATTTCATCGGTGGTTCCGTAAGAATAAGAATATGTAGGAATATATCAAGGGTGGTTCCGTAAAAATAACATTACGTAAGAATATAAAATATTAACTAATAGTTCGTAATGATAACGTATCTAAAGCGTTGCCGCGCGGTGCGGTAGGAATAACACAAGGTTGGCAGAATGTCCGGTAAACATCAGAAATGTGAATATACACGTAATATAAAATAATAATCATATATCTATATATAAAAGAGCATACGCAGCGATAATGTGTCTGCTAGAGCGATAATATAAGATATATTAATAACGTGTCTGAATTTTATTATTAATTTTGTTATTATAGCGATGATATGAGATATAATAATAATAATGACGTGTCTAAATTTAATTATCAATTTTATATTAATATTCATTTATTTTTAAATTTTCTAGCGCATGGAAAGTGTTAGGACAAACGCTGCGTGTACACGCAACACTTCACTCAAATTAAGGCAAATGTTACATGGGAAGAGGGGGAGGAGGGAGGAGACCAAACCAGGGGGAGGGGGGTCCTGCATAAGAAATTAAATCCCCCCCCACCCCATACCGGCCCCCCGACACCTCCCCATGCCGGGTTAGCGGGAAGTGCGGCCATGTTTGGGACAAAATCCAAGTATTTTTTCTGAGCGTAGGTAGTCGTGTAGGGGGGTTATATATATATCGTCTTTGGGGGGGGAGAAAGTGGGTCAAAGAGGGGGAGACAAATGTGGGTCAAAGAGGGGGGAGGTAAAGGTAGGTCAAAGGGGGGAGTCAAACTGGCTATTTTTTTCATATTTTCAATTACTAAAGCATACTTTCCAAAAGCAAAAGTGGGTCAAAGCAAAAGTGGGTCAAAGCAAAAGTGGGTCAAAGCAAAAGTGGGTCAAAGCATAAGTGGGTCAAAGGGTGGGGAGGCAAAGGTAGGTCACGGGGGGTCAAGATGTCCTCCTTCTTCCAGGACAGGCGCAGTACACCCCATTTAACCCCCTCCCGCGCCCCCCTATCCTGGGGGTCGATATCATGTCTCCTTGGCCCCCCTCGCTGGGCCCAATTAGTGGCCCACTGTATGGCAACACTGCTGCCCCCCACCCCCCCTCCAACACCCCCACTCATCAATGGGGTATGGATATATATATATAAATATGGTTAATATATATGGAGCATATATATTAACCATGTAATCCCATCGTAGTTGTAGCATATAATTTAGTTTTAAATGTAAATATATGGGTTTTATATAAATATAGGTTCTGCCTTCATTTAGACTTATAATAATTTTATTATACAAATTTTTTCTTGATGAAATAAAATTAATTCATTTTATTTTGAATTTTTATTATTATCCAATGATCTATCTTATTTATTTATATTATTTATATTGATATTATTTATATTAACACAATCCTTGTAAGGAGGGCGGAACCAAACTGCGCGTGTTGCATGTGTGTAATTTTAGTGCGGAATTTCATTACTATTTTAGATTATGATGATAATAATTATCATAATCCGAATTAAAGTTAATAATATATATTAATATAATAACGTTAATAAATGTGAATATAATAATCAAGGAAATTTAGTGTTAACTTCAATAAAGATAACTAAAACTGATTAATTAAATAACAGAAATCTTTGCATAAGCCTGCAAACAAGCTCTCTGCTGCCCCACCACCTGCTGCCCCACCACCTGCTGCCCCACCACCTGCTGCCCCACCACCACCTGCTGCCCCACCACCTGCTGNGAGGCAAGAAAGTGGCAATTAGTGGTAGGAAATAGAGGGAAGAAAAAGGCAATTAGTGGTAAGAAATAGAGGCAAGAAAGTGGCAATTAGTGGTAGGAAATAGTGGCAAGAAAAAGGCAATTAGTGGTAAGAAATAGAGGCAAGAAAAAGGCAATTAGTGGTAGGAAATAGTGGCAAGAAAAAGGCAATTAGTGGTAAGAAATAGAGGCAAGAAAAAGGCAATTAGTGGTAAGAAATAGAAGCAAGAAAGTGGCAATTAGTGGTAAGAAATAGAAGCAAGAAAGTGGCAATTAGTGGTATGAAATAGTGGCAAGAAAAAGGCAATTAGTGGTAAGAAATAGAGGCAAGAAAGTGGCAATTAGCGGCAAGAAAAAGTGGCAAGAAAGTGGCAATTAGTGGTAAGAAACAATGGCAAGAAAGTGGCAATTAGCGGTAAGAAATAGAGGCAAGAAATAGTGGTAAAAAGTAAAGACATGAAATGAAAATCCGAAAAAAGTATAACATGTACAAAAATATTAATTTTTGAATTGAAAAACATTATACAAATATATATTGTAGTCGACGGTCAAGACAACGAACAGTAAGATCAATGACGAAGAAACTTGACTTGATCAAAATTAAGACAACAAGAACAACCAACGTGAAAACAGAAAAAATGAAACGATTGAAGTTAATTGCACTTGTTGGGGGATATTCGTATGATTATATGCCTCTTGTTTTTCTGCATTGACGGCAAATTGAATAAAATTCTGTGCAAAAACGAGGAAAATATTTCTTTGTGAGCAAAAGTTTTTGTAGACTAAAATAAAGTGGTTAAAGATTAACGTTTTCATAAACGTAGTAATGTCTCTTGAAGAGGAATTGACCAGCTTCACATTACGTTCAAAATTCGATAGCACTTATCTAATTAAATGTTTTATTTTTCTTCATAAACTCTTCATCGAGGTAATATATAGGAACATTTGATGTGTACTAAGGCCTACCTGAAATTGGGAAAATTGACGAATTAATTGTGGCTTGCCGCATCATCTGCTCCTTCATTTGCACAGACAGAGGCGTTTTGGTGTCCACGCCGACCTTTCCGTTGGAAGAAAAGTTGCTTGATTCATCCACTTTGATGACGATAACCCGACCGTTCGGTAAAGTGATAGGTTCACTTTCAGTAACCACACGGCTCGAATTAATTGCTGTGTGTTGGTTGTTACTGACAGCTAATCCTAATATGGTTCTTTCTAGCTCATTGCTGGCACTCAGCCCAGCTTCTGCCGAGAGGTATGAAACTCCGGAGCCATCGCGTTGAAACGTGGTATCGTCAACTTTGACAGGCCCACAAAACACCTTTCTTGTTGATAAACTGCGAACACTCCGAGGTAGTATAAGGGTTGGACTTGTTTTGTTACTGGGGTCTGCTCTATTGATAACTGATAACGATTTGGTAAGCTGTTTTTTATTATTAACCAACGACGCGTTGTGATTCAAGTCTAATCTAAGACTAGGAGGATAATTCCGCCCGTTGCGCAATGACATTGTCTTTCTTGTAGCAAACTCATCTTTTTTACTGCAAACAACGTCAGTGGTTTTCGCCAAGTGAACTCCTGTTTCACATGAATCCCTTTTGAGCTTAACGGGTAATAATTGATGTCCTTCACTGATAGAAGATTCACTGTCGGTTTCAGAAGACTCTTCTTCGTCATCTGAATCACTGCTTTGTATGTCTTGCCCATTTTCGACACTACCATCACTATCATCTTCATCCTTGTCGAGTTCACCCTCAAGATAGTCATCTTCTTCTTCTCGATTCCCTTCCTCAGAATCTGTATCGCTCGAAACACTTGACGTCTCTTCACCTTCATCGTCAGGAGCATCCCGATGTTCTAGTTTCTCGAGAGGACTTTCATAGTGGGTTTCCAAAACCTTAAGTCGTCGAGAACCCCTCATTGGTGGGGTTTCTTCCAGGTCGGAAGCAGTTATCATAGATGCGAAATTGCTCTCAGATAGTAATGCTGTTTCTTCGTGGTCTGTTTTAATGCCAAAACGGCGTTTCAATTTTTCGGTGGTCGAAAGAGGCTTCTCGAGTACTAAGGAAGATCGGATTTTAGGTATGCTTGCGGGAATGCCACTATTCCTTCTTCTGTGCATTGTCTTCTCAGGTCGTGAGTGTATTGGTATTCCCAATAAATGGGAATCTGCATCAGTCTGGACAATTATTGGCGAATCTGACCGGCCACTTAGACATGGATCGACCACATCGAGACTTGATGAATCATCAGATGTAAAGTTGGTGAATTTGTTTGATGCGTCGTACTCTCTACTGGAGCTTACAGACCAAATCTCGATGGGTGGTTCACCATCTTGCGAGTCCACAAGAGATGGTCGATTTTTTGCTGTCTCTTTCACGCAACTAAGTTCTATTGAGGATAGTTTATCATCGGCTATGCTATTGATATGTTCTTGGACGGAAAAATCTGAATCTTGTCTACCATAACAGGACAAACACAGAGATCTTAAACGATCTCTTGACCTAACAGGACTAGGGTAAGAAGCGTTGAAATTCTGCGGTGAACACCGCGCAGATTCTGTAGTCGATCTAAAGCAGACAACATTCAACAACGAGGACAACCTTGAACGGAATGTATGAGTTAGTTTATCACTACCCTCCCTAAACCTAATCACTGTGACATCATCATTGCTGGAATCGACGTTTTGGAGAACACGTCGAGGCTGAAGGCTACTGGGAGAACGCAAATGGGAATCTGAGTAGCCTATGCGGAATATTTGAGAAGGGGACAAAGTTTCTGTAAACACAGACACATCGTTGACACTCGTAGGGAAATTTTCACTAGGCCCTGTAACAATGCAATGCAGGCTATCATGAGATTCATCACCTTCTTCGTCGCAGGAAGAGATTGTCACTGTGGGACTTGAGCTCTCTGAAGATTTCTGTGGCTCCGTTTCTGCTATTTCATTAGAACCAATACCATTTGTGGGTCCTGTAATGCAAGTTATGATAGAAGACGAGCTTTTCCTGTGACTAACATTGCTCTCACTGTCGAGTGGTAATGACTGTTCACGTGTGGCACTTTCAATCGAAATTATTTCTGCTTCAAAGTTGGACACAGATAGAATCAAGTCATTGGACGTCGTCTTCTCCTCGAAGGCTGGAACAGGAGATTCGAGTGTCCTTTCTTCCATTTTGAGTACTTGATCAGCCGGACTGGAATCATCTTTACCTTCAATATTAACAAAATCTGTTGTTAAAGCATTGGAATGGTGACACGGTGGAAAGCTGGAATGGATTTGAGAATTTTTTGTGAGATATGACTTACGTCTACCAAATGCAGAATCAAACGAGGTGCAAGTTAAGTGGTCAATGCACGAGAATCGGTGAGCAATTTCATCATATTGTTCTGGAGACGTGCAACATGGATCATAAGATGGGCCACCCGAAAGTGATCTTGAGGCTTTCTGAACCTTCTTCGAAGTTTTATTCTGCCATGAGGCATCATCAGCAACGTGCCTGAATACATCCGATGAGGTTTTATGAACAGAATTTAGCGGCTGTAGTTGGCGATTTTTCTCATTGGTTGAATTAGCTCCTCGTAAGAAATCTAGAGAAAAACTGAGCTCTGTTAACGGTGACTTGGAAGATAAGGTTGACCTATCTAAAAACGAGTGTTTTCGGCTTTGTGAAGAATGTGACAAATCCTGTGTCACCGTCGGGGGTAAGGGAGAAGTTGAATCAGACGATAGAGACGCCGAAAAGTTCCAATTAGATGAAGAGGTTAGGGGCTGGCCAGATGGCGATGAAAGGTGCGAAGAAAAAGAAGCCGGACCAGATGAAAGAAAGGACGAATTAAATGATGGGTACTGTGAGGATCCGTCTAAACTGAGTTTATTTTCGCCACTAATGTCAGCCTTCTGGCGTTCGTCAGAATCTAACGAAATCGAAACTAAGGAAAAAGCTTCGTTCCCTAAACTTGCTACGTAATTGGTGGCCGGTTCATGCTCAGTTGAAGCTGTCCGAGAAGACGAACTTGCATCTGACGATCTGATTAGTGCCCAGAACAATGCCTGTTGTCGGATAGTCGATATGAGCGGAGGATGGTCGGATGTAGGAGTAGGCGGAGGTGGAACAATTTGTGGGTGTGTTTTTCTAGAGGATTTTCCAAATTGAGACTCGTGTGTTAGTAGTGTTTGGGTTGCTGACGATCTTGATAAAACTTTCCTTTGCTTCTTCCTGGTCCTTTCAAAGGCATTTAAGAAATCGTCACCAAAAACTGGATCGTTTGATGACTCAGCACATGTGATGTACACATCACTGTTGAAAGTGTTTCCGTTATTAGATTCGTAAGAAGATTGAATACTCTTCGCGACTCCATGTTTTGCAGGGCTAAGTCTCAAATTGGAAGAAATCAGATTTTCACCACTTATGTTATTATTAGTTGGAGAAATTTTGTGATGATTGATTGGCTTTTCATCAATTGATCTAATTGGAGTTTGAGGGATATTTGTTGGTGTCAGACTTTCATCAATACATTTTTCTTTCTTCAATTTCCGGCAGGCTCGGAGTTGTGACGCACTCGAACTTCGTCTTCCATGGCGTTCCTGGGCATGGTGAGATGGCGTCGACGGATGTCCCAGTAAATTTTCGTCTGAAGAACTGTACGAAAAAGTTTTAATTTGGGATTTGTTCGTTGGTTTCCTGTTTCTTTTCCTCCCCGTAGGACGTTGCCTACTAACATTTTTGTCATCTTGAGGTTCAGATTTGATATGATGAGCGTCGCTAGAAACAAATTGGGGGAGTTCATGCAGAGATATGTGCGCGCTATGTCTGTTCTTGCGAGTCTCAAAATCACCACTATTCGAATGTATAATTATTCTTGGCTGTTTTTTTACGGTACGAAGTGTATCGAAATTTTTGTTCTCGTGCTTATTATCATCATAAAATGTTGTATATTTCAAAGAAGAAGTGGCACTTTCAAAGCCTGCTATTTCATGAACTCGGAGTCCACTGCGACGAACTGAAGGAAAAGAAGTTGGAAAACTGCTTGCTTTTCTTCCTTGAAAGTCATGGTACCTTTTGATTTTTTCCGTACGGGACAAGTCATTGTTTTTTCCGGTGGATCGTGAACTTCGATCAGCATAACAAACTCTTTCATTGTTATTATTTAACTTGGTCGTGAGCAAAATATTGGAATTTGCATTTGTGCGTTTCTTACTTGAGTTGTGTAGAAGTGGCCGCACATTTACCGGATCTGGACCACTAATTGAAATTAATGGAAGTTGGGCTGTAAAATTTGGTTTTCTGTTCAATTGTGCATTTTTTGAACTTAAAGGCGATGATTCAGTAATTTCAAATTTATCGTTAAATTTGGTGCCTGGTTCTTCTACTGATTCACTAGTGCGTAATGCATGACTTTTTCCAGAATCTGTTTGGGGAGTTATTCCTTCACCCGAATCAATTGTTGACTTTACAGAATTGTAGATATTGTCTTCACAGCTGCTTGATTGTTGATTGCTTCCACCGACTCGAACAGCGATGAAAGTTTTCTCGGAATCATTGTGCGTTTTTTGGAGAGATTCTACACGAACTGGGGAGTCACATTCACGGGAAAATTTTGTCCAACTGGTTGATTGATATCTTGTGTCCCACTTTCTTCCTATTGCTCCTTTTGAAAATCCTAAGTTCCCATTTTCGGTAGAAGAATATTTCTTTGTGGAATGATGATCCTGAGATGTTAATAAATTGTCGTTTACAGATAAAGTTTGCCATTTAATCTGAAATTCCGATGTATCTTGATCAGCGTTTGATTTAAACAAGGTTGAATTGTCATCTGACTGTAAAGATTGGGATGGAATTCGATGTTCAGTAGTTGGAGGGCTTCCGGAGTAATAAAATTTTTCGTGCCTGGGTATTGGCTGTACTATCTCATTAATTGGGAATACAGGGTCAGAAAAATTTTCTATTTGCGAGGCGAACAAATTTGAATTTTCTGGAAAACGTTTATATTTCGCGATGGCTTGAGATTCAGGTTCAGGCAAGCTTTCTGTTTCTAGGACGAACGAAGGTGAAGCTTTATTAACAGGCGGACTTTCAGTGGTGATTGGAGCTTTGAAGTCGTGCGGGTTTTCAAGGGTTGAGACTTTACAGACGAGGTTGTCGTGAACAGACGAAGACGAGCTCAAGGTTTGAGGAGAGGTAACAGAATCCTGTTGGAAATCACGAGAGGATTAGGCGTAATGTATGATACAAATCATGGTTGGAGATGTTCACTGAGCGATATTCTGTACAAAGAACGTGAAATAATTGGTTAGAAAATAGGATGCAACTCATGGATTAAGGCCGGGTTCACACCATACCGCCGGCTACGTGTGAGGCATACACCGGTCACGGTCCAGTCCATTGTTCTTCAACGGGTTGAGTGCGGGACAACCCACCTGTAGGTCGGAGGGTCTTTTTTCCGGACTAAATTCGCGACTTAGTTTATTTAATTGCGTCGTTCGGCAAAAATTTATAATGACGGTAATTCCTTATTAAATTTTGAGAAGTACGGATAAAATAAAAATTTAGTTTGTGCCCCGAACCTACAAATTTACTCGTATCTAGTGAATTATAAGACATTTTTGTCCGCGGACTTGGCCGTTTTTTGGCCATCCGGCAACCCTGGTGTTTCGTGATGCACTCAACGTGTTAATGCATTTCTATAGAAGCATCCACACCATGGACATAACAGGTGACTAGCACGGCTGGTGTGAATGCATGTGCCTGACTCATGCCCGGCAGTAGGGTGTGAACCCGGCCAAAATTCAAGCATAATCCTGTGTAAAACAAATAAGGATTATTCACGTGAAAAATGAACGCACGTTGAAACTGTAATCTGGGGGATGAACAGATTAATTAACCATTCACATGCACGTCATGGGTACTTCGAAATAAATTTTTGAATTACTTCCGTTAAGGAAATAGCAAAAAAATGAAAAATCTGTAATTGCACCACGGATAAACGAGGAATAGGAGGGAGAAGTTTTGATGTTTTCAAAGAAATGTATAATAACAAATTTTTTGGTTTGACAGCTAATTTTTTGGTTTGACAGCTAATGATGCACTATAACAACATGAAATGGTGATTGAGAGCGTCTTTTATTACCGAAATTACGTAACTGTAAAAAACGTTTCCATCAATAGTATCAGAAAAAATTATTCTGTTTCATATCAACAGTAAGTGGTAACGCTGAAAACAGGGAAATGCAAAAATATAAACGATCCATTCATTTCAATTTGATAACAGTTAGTAAAATGGTTAATTCTTGAATGTTAATTTGTTTCATGAACATGTGCAAGAAAATTTCTAAATGGAAGGAATAAAATTGATAAAAATCAGTAATGAATTTAATTCTTGGGCGTTCATCATCAAAACAATATATACAATATACACAATGAGTGTACAATAAAATATACATCACAAGAACCTATTAATACAAGGATACAACAAAACCAAATCATAGTAATTCAATAGTGCACTTCAACGGAGAATCAACGGAATGATACACTATTATAACATGAAAATTTGGCATGAAACAACCCGGTTTCAACCCGGAATAATTTTCATTTCACCCCAAATGTATTCAACTCATCTTTCAACTCTTCCCAACCACTTTACCAAAAACGCTATTCAATGCATCATACAGTAAATAAATTATTGAACCTTTATCATATATACATTGGAGATATTGTATATGAAAGCTATCGCATGCAATATGTTTTCAAGAGAAAAAATATAAATTAGAGATAACTGAGATTTAATTGCATATCTTATCATTTAAATGCATCTTGATATTATTAGAATTTCTTATACATTTGAAAATCCAGGCCAGGCCGAGAACATGTATGGATTACACTGTATATTTTGTATAGATGTAAACCTCTATGAATTTTAGACGAGTTACACTAGACAAACATTTAATATTAGATGTATAAATTCATATTCCATGCAGGACAATTAAATAAAAATTAACCATCCTGCGGGTAATTTTTAATAAAATTATTAACCGTTAATAAATAGAATAATATATTTAATGGGAAAATAACATACAATACAAATAACATAACATATATATACTCACATTTAAACGCTCACTCATGGGCTCACAAGATGTGACTCATCTTAGACACCCTCGTTCCTGTGTGAGTCAGTGGGCAAACTGAGTCAACTTGACTCATATTCGTGTAAGTGAGTCACCGTCGAATGATAATCCGCTCCTGTCACTAAATTGTGACGGTTCTGTCTGCCGGTTATAGTTGTGTCGTCACCACTCCTGTCTGCCGGTTATAGTTGTGTTGTCACCACTCCTGTCTGCCGGTTATAGTTGTGTTGTCACCACGCCTGTCTGCCGGTTATAGTTGTGTTGTCACCACTTCTGTCTGCCGGTTATTGATCCGTTATCACCATAACTTTGCTTGGATTTAGGATAAATTTTTATCCAAATTTCACTTCTTTTTTTCAATATTACAGTCAGAAAATTTCAATAATATTTGCCCACTCCTACTGTCTATATTTCCATCATTTCCATCTGCTTATTTTTAGTTCGTTGTTATCTCGCCGGTCTAATAACTTTATTCTTATTTTCATTATATTATTATTTCTCAATCATTATTTTCACGTCCTCACATCTTCCCACCACTGAAAGCAACGATACAGAAAATGCTAAATAAATAATGAAGAACTATTATAGTATTTTATTATTATAAACATTACTAAAAATAACTTATAAATAACTCATAAATATTGTTATATATAACTTATAAATAACGTCTAAATATTATGTTAAATAATTAAATGAATAGTTACAGCTATTTCCATATAACCCTCAGTTGGGCCAACTGATGCCCTCAGTTGTCAGGGTAAACTCCCCTCAATTTAACTCCATCGACATATACATAAAACACACATGAGGCACACATGACACATGCAACAAACGACTTGCGCATAAACTACACACACTAACACACATACAGACAGCACGCACAAAATATACAAAAAAGAACAACACTCACACAAACAAAACACGCACACAACACGAAGAGCTTGACACTCTGCCAAATGGCGGAAACGACAATAGCTTCATAAGAACGCCTGTGTACCGAGTGTACCGAGTGTACCGAGTGTACCGAGTGTACCGAGTGTAGTTATTTTATTAAGATAACTTAAGAGAACTTAAGATTTCTTATTTATCTTTCCTCATCTTTTCTTATTCGTATTTAATTCTTCGTAAGTACTGTGCAAGCTTCTCAATAGTTAACAATATTGTTTTCATTTCAATAAAAATAAAATATAATTTATCAATATCATAGTTAAAAAATTTCTTGCTCAACTGGTCATGTCAAACATTTGTAATGCGTGCTGAAATTTGTACATTTCACGGTTGCTATGCAATAATTTTCATTATTTCAAACTAACAAAATAAAATTTATGTTTGAAGTAATTTATTTTCTAACATCTTTCATTTTTGTGGATAGTATTAGCATCTGCTATTTATTTTTAGTTACATATTGTTATATTATTTATTATATATTACCATATATTGATATCTATTAAGATATTCAATTTATATCGAACTTTTTTTGCTTGATTTAGCATTTAATTTCAATTTTAATTGGCTTTATTGAACCTTTTGATTGCTGACAAATTTTGGGCAAATGTAGGTTAAAATTTAGACAAATCATAATGAAAATACGGGAAATCTCGTTAAAAGTTTTAATAAATTTAAAGTTTTAACAAATCGTTGTTGAAATTTTAACAAATCTCCATTAAAATAGGTAATAATTTGGGACAAAATTGGGGCTAATTAATTTGAAAATTTAACAAATTCCGAAGAATTTGAAACTTATTCAATTAAAGTCCTTCTAATTCAATTGATTAACAAGATTCGATGTGAAGAGATTCTAGTGATGGGATTTCGGATAACAGGATTCCGGATAACGGGATTCTGGATAACGGGATTCCGGATAACGGGATTCCGGATAACGGGGTTCCGGATAACGGGATTCCGGATAACGGGATTCCGGATAGCGGGATTCCGAATAACGGGATTCCGTATAACGGGATTCCGGATAACGGGTGGATAACGGGATTCCGGATAACGGGATTCCGGATAACGGGATTCTGGATAACGGGATTCCGGATAACGGGATTCCGGATAACGGGATTTTAAAATTGAAAGATTATCTATATGGAACATACCTTGTTATCCTGCAAGGTATTTACCGCTACTGTCAACAACACATAAGTCGCCACTCAGCAGACACAGCACTTACCTCGCCAGTCGTCATAAAAAATACGTATAATAATGGCCAGAACTACGGGTTGGGTAATAATATATATGGTTTTGTTTACAAAATAGATTTCTATTAATTAAATAAAAATATATTATTGGTCGGCGACTTAAGTGCGGTGGCGACGTTAGTAGCATTAACGGTAGTTGATAGTATCATAAATGTCACTAAAGTCGCCACTGCACTTAAGTCGCCGACAATTAATTTTTTCATTTTTTATTTTGTTATTTTTATATTTAATTTTAATTAAATTCTATTTAATTTTTATATTTTTAATTTTTATAAACTATGTGTTTTGTTAGCAGAACCGTATATCCCGTAATAAATATTACGTAGTATATATTACGAACCGTATTACGTATATACGCACACGTTATACGTATTACGTATATAACCGTACATTACCCTACCCGTAGTTCTGGCCGATATTGTACGTCTTTTTATACAATGTACATGTCTTTTATACAATGTAAATAACAATGTACAATCGCCGGAATGATCAATATTATTCTCGATATTACTGAGCACAATTTCCAATAATTTAAGTTATTTCAATTTTAATTTTCATTAATACATTTTTAATAAATTAAATAATAAACAAATTGAATTTAAATTTTCAATGGTAAATTTAAAAAATTAAATTGTAAATAAAATTTAATTAAAGTTTCAATAATAAATTTTTAAAAATTAAATAACAATCACATTTAATTTAAATCATCAATAATATATTAAAGAAAAGTAAAGAATAAGCAAATTTAATTTAAATTTTCAACAATTTAATTTTTCAATCACAATTAACGCGTGTCGATTTCCCCGTGACACACAACGTGTGGTCCAACGTCCAATATACACAGGGAAATTAGTGGGATATTGTCTAAATAATGATGAACTTGTGTCCGAATGTTGTCATCCGAACCCAATTTGGTCCGGTAAAATTACGTATCTGTGTTGTATGTAGAAATTGGGTCAATATTTGCACGAATTATGACGAAAACTCTAATTTTCGGACGGTAAACATTTTACAAACTAATTGTCTTACAAATTATAAAAGTATAGCTATGTAATTTTCGCTTTTTTACAGTAAAAAGGTTCCACTAATTTACTGTATGATTAATAGTCTTAGAAATGATAGAAGTATTGCTATGTAGTTTCTGTAATCGTTTGTACTTTTACAGTAAAGAATTTCCACTGATTAAATATTTATTAATATATAATAATTTGTATAATATTCGAAAAATCAACGATATCTTCGAGCTTATCCCCACACGCGATCGGATATCAGCACAAGGAAGAGACACACCCTCACTCCACCACCGCCAGTGGCGCACTGGCCAGACGGCTGCCAAATGTGCGGGAAAATCTTGACCTGCGAAATAAGTGAAGATTAAAGGCAACATTTTTTGAGCATTTGACGTAATTATGAAAAACTTAATTATGAAATTAAAGTGCAAATATTGTTGTATAAATTGTATCAAAATAGAATACAGATTTATTGATCCATAATAGTCATTTCGGTGCAAGTCACCACCGTCATGCCTACAAAATATGTCAATATGATATATATTATATAAATGATCACAAACATTAATTATCACAGCAACTGTAAAAAATAATATTTTAATCCATGACATCGTTGCTGAATAATTCGTCTTGGTAAGAAAAGAAAAATTATTGCAAAAAACGTCAAATACTTAAACCAAGAAATTAGGCTCAGATGATCTAATGGGTACAAAAGATGATCTAATGGGTACAAAAGATGATCTAATGGGTACAACAGATGCTCTAATGGGTACAACAGATTATCTAATGGGTACAACAGATTATCTAATGGGTACAACAGATTATCTAATGGGTACAACAGATTATCTAATGGGTACAACAGATTATCTAATGGGTGCAACAGATTATCTAATGGGTGCAACAGATTATCTAATGGGTGCAACAGATTATCTAATGGGTGCAACAGATTATCTAATGGGTGCAACAGATTATCTAATGGGTACAACAGATTATCTAATGGGTACAACAGATGAGGTAATGGGCACGGATTATCCAATGGGCACGGATTATTTAATGGGTACAACAGTGATCTAATGGGCACGGATTATTTAATGGGTACAACAGTGATCTAATGAGTACAACAGATGATCAAATGGGTACGGTTGATCTAATGGGTAAAAGAGATTATTTAATGGGTATTATCTAATGGGTGCAACAGATTACCTAATGGGCGCGGATTATCTAATGGTAAAACAGATGATCTAATGGGCACAGACGGAGACTTGGGCACCATGCCAAGGAGAGCGGGTATGGTCAGAGCTTCGCAATACGGGACACGGGCGGAGACATCGCGCACGGTACACTACGGGAAATGAATGGGTAAAATTGTATAAATAGTGACAAACTCTCTGCACGTAGCACTGATACGCATTGCTGCCGGGCCAAAATGGGTCAGATTGACCCACGCAAGGACAGAAATGATATTTGTGCCCTTGTGAAGAAAGTGATATTGTATATATGTCGGGATATTGTATATAGGGGCTGTTGGGGCGCGTATCCAGGATACTTATCGTGTCGGGATATTGTATATAGGGGCTGTCCTAAATTCTAAATTAGCAAACATGCTTCAGTTTTTATTTCTAAATAAATTTTGCGATGCATTATTATTGGGAAGAATTTTGGTTGATTCACACAATAGGACAAGTGGTGGTAGTAATGTTAGTGAAGGCGCTTAATAATAGGTTTGTTTGGCCTGTCGCTGATTCATGTACTTTTTATAACTTTTTCGCAGGAGAGAAAAATACTGGCATTATGACCAGATCAAAAATTACGTAGAATTGGATAGCTACAGGACTTTTCTTTTTTATCTAGTCCATTGGTCGCTATAAGCACTTCAAAGCTGAACATTTACGGCTGCATTACTTTATCAAGCCTGTTCTTCTAACGCGCCTATAATTCACTGATTCACTAGCCGCATCAAAAAAAGATATTTCGGTCGTTGTGCGGTTGACACTCGTACTAATAGCAGTAGAAGTAGATTGCAGCATTTGCCTAGGAGGAGATAATTTATGATATAATTAATATAATATAATATAGTAAAGTGGTTTCCGAGTTTATGAGGACTTAGGCCTGTCGCCGATTCTTAACATCACAGAACATTCACAGCATTTTGCGGTTTCGAACTCGCAACTCACTGCTTCAATTCTGCTGTGCTTAACCGCCCAGCCTCCTCGCCGATTCTGACCAGAAACTGGCGCACAGAGCTGGGATCGAACCCGCGCCTCTCTGCGCCAATCTTGGTACTCTGAACTGTAACCACTGGGCCACCCTGCCCAGAAGCTGGTGCGCACCTCTACCTCAGAGCCATAAGAACGTCTACCTCAGGAAGACGGGAAGTCAGGAAGTTGAGATTTGCCCTTCTTCTGGAGGCGAAAAACTGAGGATATGGAAACAAATTGTATATTTGACCGTACATGAATAATAAGCGTTTAAAAAGTACTTTTTAAAGACAACACTTCTAAAGAGGCCAGTGTCTCCCCTGTTACACCTGTGCAATGAATTTCTTATTTTTCTTATTAAAAATTGTTTGTGAAATTTTATTTAATATATATTTTTTCAACTTTAATTATTCGGTCAATTGATTCATGCATTGTCTCCGGCTTTACACAAGTATGCACATTTTCGGATCGATTGGACAAGTAGAAGTGTGTTAAATATCGATTATGAGATTTGTAACAGACAAACAAACAAGAAGTGAAAATAAAGATAAGTGTTTTAATACGCTAGAGTTCAAGGTTCCGGCTGAATGTTATATTTTGCAGCCAAATTTTCAAGCGGAACGGTTCCTACATGACTTATTTTCTTGCTGTTTTGTCTACGAAATAACAATTGTTAGAAAAATTTATTTGCTTCGAAATTCATAGAATTAATGATTACAATGTGTCATAATTCTAACGGCAGGTATCATGACATTGAGAGATTTTGGCTGCTAGAATATCCCCAAAAATAAGTTAGTTTACCATCTGTATGCCATTTTCTACAGATCGAAATTGAACAAAGCCGAAAACGTATTAGCCTGATCTAATCTATATCTTAGTTTGGGAATGATAGTTTAACAAATTTGTTTCATTTTCGAGTCGAACGACTCGAAAGTAAGTTCGAGTACTTACTTGCAAGACAAAACTGCGTAAGTCTTAGCTTTAAAGTAAGATTTGCACGTATTGTTCATAAATTTCAGTACCATTTTTATTACCGTGTATTGTATATACGGTAAAATATCGCTGCTTCGCTTAGGTACAAACGATATATATCACCGGTTTACAAAAGCTATGAGAATCAGAGACTTATGCTATTTAGAGACGACTATAACTTATGCCTGTTCAACACCAAACAATAAATAAACAACAGGGAAAATTCGAAGAATTAAGGTTCACGAGCTGAACTTTTAAATGATGTCTTACAAGATAGCGAGATAGATTTAATAGGGTAAAAGGACCCAAACCTTCTCAACCAGCTTGTAAACCATGTATATGTAAGCATAGCATAGCGTTGTCGGCGCTGAAGCGTAGGCCTGATGTGGCCTGTCACCGATTCTTGTACTTTTTGTGACTTGTTCATAGATCTAAACTCGTGTCATTTGACCGGATCTTTTCATGACTTTCGATAGTTTGAAGTTGCTACAAGACTTCAACCGGGTTCGATAAGGTGCTAGGCATTTCAAATCTGAACATATATTTTTCCATAGCTTTATCTAGTCTGTTCTTGAACGCGTTCATACTTGGAGCGCCAACGATGTCATCGGGGAGGCTGTTCCACATGTCGGTGACTCGAAGATCAGTTGAGAGATTAAATTGCCCGAGTTAACACACAATTATTAGGTGACTTATATATATCCCTTAGAGCACCAAGTTAGCATTACACGGTGATTGTTCTTTGCTTTTGAATTATAGCTCACTTTACATGAAGCGTCAGAATTCATTCTACATCCAATAACGAAAAATTTGGGAATAATTTAAAAGGATATAAAAATGAAACTTTATTCACTTCATTGTAGCTCCTATATTTTTCTATCTACGAATATAGAACATGAATGTGTTTTTCTCCGTGTTTTTACTGTGGTTTTGTGTCTGACATGCCTGAATGCTCTGTGAGTCTATAGGATCAATGTTATGTATTGGTTGATGACTAAAATATTATCATCACATGTTATTATAATAATATTATATTATTATTAAACTTATATTACATTTTGGTTGTGAAAAATGGACTCGCTAACTCGATCAAGTAATGGATTTATTTACATTGTTTATTGATTATAAATCCGCTGCGAAAAAGTTACAGCAATACTCGAGGGTGGTATGAGTACGCCAGTCAGGTATCATGGATACCAACATTATCATAAGCTGGGGCCATACTTTCATAACTGGCTAAGTGAACGTAAGTACTTACGCTCTATTTTCTTGTCTATGATTAAGTGAACGTAAGTACTTACGCTCTATTTTCTTGTCTATTTTCTTGTCTATGATTGGTGGATTTTGCTTGAAAGGCCGTCAATGATTGGCTGATGAACTTACGATCTCTTAACTTTTTTTGAAAGTTCAGGCCCTGGACATTGAATAAAACCTCGCGGCAACTCGGGGGGGAGAAATGAACTAAAATGATATCGCTTTCGCTGTGAGCCGCAGCGGTAACCGCCTGTGCTAATTTATAGAGGATAAATTAAAAACACTGTGCAATTCGTATGGGCCAATTTATGACGATGAAAAAACACAATGCAATTTGTAATTGCCAATTTATAAACATAAAAAACACAATGCAATTCGTAATTGCAAATTTATAAAGATAAAAAACGCATGCAATTTGTAATTGCCAATTTATAAAGATAAAAAACACAAAGCAATTTGTAATTGCCAATTTATAAAGATAAAAAAACACAGTAAAATTCATAATTGCCAATTTGTCAACTTATAGAGATAGAAACGCAATGCAATTCATATTGCCAATTTATAAGATAAAAACACAATGCAATTTGAAATTGCCAACTTGTAAAGATAAAAAACACAGTTCAATTTTGCAATTGGAAGTTTATAACGATAAAACACTATGCAATTCGTAAGTGCTAATTTGTAAAGATGAAAAACATAATGCTATTCGTATGGGCCAATTCCAAAAACTAAGAAACACAAAGCATTTTGCACGTACAGATTAAAAAATATAACTCAGTACTTACTGCAGTGAGTGACAGAGAGCGCATTTTCTCGTCGACGAAAACTTCACGGACGGACGGACAGACAGACAGACATGGCGAGCACAATAGTGCATTTTTTCCATAAATGAGAAAATGCGCTAAAAAGAGTGCAGTTCGACTGAGCCAAGTTAGAAAGAAATATTTGCATATTTTTCAGTCAAAAACATGCCTATACGCCATTGTTATCCACAGCTGCGTCGACTGACGACAGCTACTTAATCTTTAGTGCCGATTGATTATATTATTAGCTTAATTAACTGAAAAGGTAAATTAACTCACGCAAGAAAAAATATGGAAATATTATTTGGTTAAGTGAAATTTTATTTCATTTCTTTCCTATAAAGACTGAGCGACAATGAAATATTGTTTCATTTTGTACAAAAATTCTTGATTTGTATTAATGTAAAATAGTGATAAGCAGTCAATGCGATAGAATAGCTCAGCAGCTTTTTTAAATGGGAAATACTAGCAATAAAGCTAGTATTTCCCTTAATTAATTAAATTTCCATAATTTCCTTATAGATTTAACTCTTTTCATGATTTCACTGCCCATGCTGCGTCATTAAATTAATAATGCTGTTCCTACCAGCCTTGTTAGCTCGCCATTCAGTGACCATGCTGACGTATATGTCCGTACATTTATAATGCTATTCTTACCTAAATTGTTGGTCAAGATAACACATGCCCAAGCACCTGTTTTACAAGCCGAGACTTTACAACTCATGTTTACAAATGTGTACTTTCACTCATAGTGCTAATACAGCTTCAGGAGGAGCAATGCACACGAAAATATTAATTCTGAACGAATTAGATTATTGATAATTCAAGAAATATCGCTGAAATCGAGAAATGTTTTCAGCCTTCTCGTGTACAAAGGATTCATGCTGATTCATTAACAGACATACTTACTTACCCCACATCAATTATAGCATCTGGTCTTCTCTTCTGATGTATGTAATGATACAATATTGTACATGAATTTTCTAAATGTGTAAATGTAAATCCATAATGAACCCCCAACATTTCATCAATTCCGTTCAAGCGACATTAGATAGGATGTATTTATAGAAGTAAATACTCAGTTGTGGTCAAAATAGTTTTGTTTGTAAAGGCGAATAAGGCAACCAAACAGCAAAATCGGAAGACAAGTACGCTCAAAAACCTCTAAATTCATTCCCGAAGATCGCCTGAAAATCCTCGACAAAATGTTATCCGTTGCTGCCTGTTGCGCGACTTGCCACAGGTGGCGGCGGGCGGTGCGCCTGAGACTTGCCACAGGTGGCAGTGGTGCGTGAGCGGCGGGTATGGGAGGATGTGTGACTACGACGCTCCTCGCTTGTAATTTACGTAATCTGAAAAACCATTTGAATTAAAATCGTAATAAGCTTGAATTTGATGGCACATTCTGCAAAGATGGATTCAGAAAAAAATAATTATTAAACTGGGTTGTATTTTAAATGAAATTGAAGGTTTTCGGGGCAGTGAGCGGCAGATAACACCCCTTCAAAAGTGCCCAGCAAAAATCAAGTTCATAAATCGAGGCGCAGGCGTCGGATACAAGCGAATAAAATAAAGCTTTAATAAAAATTCACCCGACGTAACGAGAGATTTTTTTCGTCTTTGTGTCAGGGAAACTCGATCTGTAATTGAGATTTGGATTAGATACGAATTCTGTCGAATTAATTTTACGAAAATTTCGTATACATGCTCCTACATCATGTATAAAAATCAAATGCAGAATATCATAAAAAATTACTTGGAATAATGCAATATTCGAGTTAACATTATGTGCGGGCATGTTTAAAAACGTAATGTATAGACATTACATCGAATGCAAACATTTAGAAATTTTGCGGGATCGCCTGAGAAATTCATGAAACAGTGAATTTCCGTTGGGTTCCAACGATGTAAACAAATTTTGAATTTCAGTTGAAACGTTCATGTTATAACTCGATTATTATTTTTTAGTTAAAGACCATTTAAATAAAAGATCGAAGCGTTCTTAGAATTTTTTAGACAACATTTAAGACATTGACAGGAAGTGAAGACAGGATTCTGTGTTCACTTGTCGTATTTAAATTATGAATTATGAAATTTTCAATGTATAGGGATAAATCATTCAAAGGAAATAATGTTAGATTGAAAGTCTTCGGAGGCTTGCATGTAATATTTCAATATTGACCGCTGCAAACCTGAATAGTTTTTCGGAGGGTAAAAGATGGAATGATTTAAGTCATTTTTTCGGTTAGATTATTTCGATCTGTTTTCATGCCTTTTATATATAGATCTTAACTTTGAAAACAGCAACTGGCATTTTGTTTGTCATATTTATGTTGTAAAATAAAAATATCGACCAGTAAAATCAAAATCAGAGTCAAGTCAAACTTAGTTTACACTCATATATTATACGACGTTATTTACTGTGTTTAACTAATGCTATAATTATTGAAAGTCGTGCAGTGAAATTGAGGACGTTCCAACAGGAAAATTATTGACCTCATTTACGTAATTGTATTATGATATTTATTATTACTCGTGATTTACAAGGACATTTTAACTTTTAATCTAAAAAAATCATTTCTGAAGTTCGATTTACGACACTGCGGCTGGCCCTAACGTACGACGCAGCTCAGGAAAGTTACGACTAGGGGTACGACAACATGGGTAAGAAAACAGTCGCCGCTGTCAAGGATTTACGACGTGCCAGTCTTCGTGAGTGTGGCTTTTGTCGTAAAACTTACGACATGTCCTAAACGCGTCCATGTCGTTTTGCTTGCATAAACTTTAATGCATAAGTAGTTTGAGTGTACGATGTCTTCACCTTAGAGTGAACGTACGGGCTTAATTAGGGTGCGAATTAAAAGTTGTCGCTTAAATGTGTAGAAAAATATAAAAAAATGGATTGATCGCTGTCTTAAAGATAAGAATTACTGTCGTACCTTAAAATATCTTAGAAGCAGCATGAATATAATGTTCAAGAAATTTAGTGGACATTATTCTAAAAAAGTAGAGTGAAAGTTGACAAGAACAAATCAGACGCAGTCAACCGCATAACACATGCTATGACGTCATCATCACAATTGCATGGATAGATGTAATAAAAACGGCAAGATTTGATGTAAAAAGCATGTGTGGACGTTGAAAAAACTGCTCGAGGTAAAGTTGTTAAAAATTTGTGTTTGTAAATGTTGTATTTTTATTTCTTTCTCGTATTTTGTCGTGTCATTAAACGTTATCGTAAGAATGTAACTTATCGTCAACCTAATGTTTATTATCGCATGTGCAAAAGATAACAGAATTTAGCATGAGTAAACATTCCCACCATCTCCACATATGTGAGCGATGCCACATGCAGAGCACAACATGCTGCACTGCGCCAAAAAACGTCTACACATTTTATACGGAAAACGTTAATTCTCCAGACACTCTGCACAACTACATACACTCCGCAGAGGCTATACACACTATATAATCTGTTATTAAATTGATGCCTCACAATTTCTGAGGGGCAATTGGCGAGATATTACGACCTTAATGACGTGCACTTCTAGCACAGTATGGCTCATTAAATGGGCCACGATGCCGAACATTTTTCTTATCAATGGGCCTATCAAAACGTTGACGCCACACACTCTACTCTCCCCAAGACGTATTATTATAACACATTAACAAAATCCTTCATACAGCGTACTAATCCTCGCCCACTGTAGGTTGATTAGGAAGAATTCAGCTTTTTTGCATAAAAGAATGGAAATTTTTTTATAGATCAAGATTCATTTCCTCATCTTAACTTCCCGGATAGGTATAAATCAGTGACAATTTTAAACACTCATGTAAACGCCACTCCCCTCCAAGTTTTTCTTCATGAGAAAAGTTCGTATTAATAAAGCCCACAAAAAGGAAAACTTTGGCAACAGAAATAAAATTCGTATTTTTAGTATATTAATTTTGTAAAAATTTGATAAGGTAAACATCTGAAGCGTATTTCCACAAAAAAACCGCACAAAAAAACCTTCGACCGCACCAAGCTGAACTTTAAGGGGGCGCAGCCATAGGTCACAAATTTAACTCTTGAATAAGCCCTGGTGATAACGCCCAGCCTCATCATGCATTAACTACACTCAGCCACAGATCTAGAAGCCGCGTTCTACGCTGGAGCACCGTAATCCAGCCCAGTACACACCGTTTAGAAATAACATTTCCGTAGGCCATCAGCCAATACTTGAGCATGCTCGCTCATAAACCGGTAGTTCCGAATCCGGCCTAACCTCTTCTGGCCTAGACTCTTCATGGTTTCTCGGCTCACAGCTTTCTTTCAACCAATTAATGGACCCATCAGCTTACTTAAACTGCCTTTCTAACTTCCTGAAGCCAATGAGGTTAGGGGACATCCGCTCAGGTTTATTTTGGATGGAGAAACGTTGCAACTTGTGTAGGCGAGGCCAGAAGAGGTTAGGCTGGAAGAGGTTTGGCTAGATGCAGTATGGCCATGCTGACCTTTAGCATGCTTAATAAAGTTGTGGCTGTGGACAACCGGCGTTTTGGTCTTAAGAAGTTGACTTCTTAGGATGCTATTCCCTTCAGGGTTCTTACCCAAGGAAATGAATATGAATCGAATGTGAAGTTGGGCAAAGCTGGCATCTACCATGCGCTCCAACTGTAACACCATAACAATGACTTACCAATAACTTTCACAGTCGTGACTTAGGAGAGGATTGGTTAGGGTGAGTAGGTGACTGAATATTAGGTCCATGAATGGAGTTTAATCATTTTTAGTGAAGTTCGCTGACAGGTTGAATTAATGAATATTTATATAAGCCTCTAGCCGAGCACGGAACGCAACACAAGCAGATTCAATGCTTACTCACTCTCTTCGGCCTACGCCATCAAGAATACGGACTCATAATTACACGTCCACTCATGATTCATTATGAGTGAACTTCCAGTATGCCTGCCGCTTTACTCACCTACTCCTACAATCCCACCTGGGTGAGACGCTGCTGCAACAGCAGTTCATAAACCATCTGCTGCCGGCGCCTTACTCACCCCTACAACCCAGCCTGGGTGAGGCGCTGCTGCAACAGCAGTTCATAAACCATCTGCTGCAGGCGCCTTACTCACCCCTACAAGCCAGCCTGGGTGAGGTGCTGCTGCAACAGCAGTTCATAAACCATCTGCTGCAGGCGCCTTACTCACCCCTACAACCCAGCCTGGGTAAGGCGCTGCTGCAACAGCAGTTCATAAACTGCTTGCTGCAGACGGGGGGCGCAAGGGTTGGAGAACCAGGCGCCGCTGCAGTGCAACCCTTCGAAGCAATCGTGCTGCCTGCGGCGGGAGGAGGAGGCGCAGCAGCTGACCACGGCCCACTCGCAGCGGTTCAGCCCCACGCTGCTACCCGCGAAACCGGCCGGCGGAGCACCACCCGTCCTGAGGAAAAATAGAAGAGTGAAGTTACCGTAATCAAGGTTTCGTGGCGAAATTTTTGGCAAAGGCTTCGTGGGGAAATTTTTGATTTGGCCATTTTTGTTAACACCCCATATGATAGCCAAACCAAAGAGGCTGAAATAGCCTTATTGGCGTAGAACAACTGCGTTTGGAGGAACTATTTGTCGTTATTAAAGGAGTGTATAACAAGGGATCCTATTAATGCTGTGTCCTAGGGTTGTCCTACTACCAGTGGCTGAGAGGTGGTAGAAGGTCTTCACGAGACCATGCCTCCAGACAATGTTTCTAGACCAGTTGTTCCCAACTTTTTTCAGGCTGGCGCCCCCTTTGACTCGCCAGTGAAAATCTAGCGCCCCCTCCCCAGACACGTATAAAAACAAACGCCTCTTTCTTGATATTTAGTACGCTGCAATTTTAAAAGAGAAATATTAAACACAAATGTTTATTTCACAAATAGAACTCCATTTAGTAAACCAAAATATTTTTAGCTGTATTAACTGTTTCAGCACTAGAAACCCAGGACGTCTCGGACGAATTTACGGCCGGACACGTGGCCGGTCTCACAGCCGCTGTTACCACCAATCTCCAAATTCAATTATCAAGTAATATCTCCCAAACTAATGAACGCAGCTCAATGAAACTTGGGACAAGTATTCATTAGTATCTAACGGTGATGTTTAGCTCGTGACAATTTTTGAAATTTCCCCTTCATTCGTGACTTATATGGCGATACGAGCCGAAATTCGCAGTGATCAAAGAATTTCTACCAAACTACTGAGCAGATTCGAACGAAATTTTAAATATAAATTCTTAACTACCAAACCGTGATTTTCAGTTCGTGAAAATTTTCTCGATTTTCCCTTCGTATGCGAGTTTTTTTTCACCATCATTCGTGATTTTACACTTCTTTATTCGGCCCGTATCGCCGGGAAATTTGTCGCTTAAATTCGCTGTGATCAAGAAATTTATTTTAAACTACTGAACAGATTTGAAGGAAACTTCGTATATAAATACCTAACCTCTGAACGGTGATGTTTAGCTCGTGCCAATTTTTTTCTATTTTGCCTTCATTCACGAGTTATACGGGTATGCTGAGTAACGACCGGCATTTCGACCGCCGGTTCAATCATGAGCCGTATACGTACAGCCGTATAACTCTCAAACGAAGGTAAAATCGAAAAAAAAATTGCCACGAGCTAAACATCACCCTTGCTGAGGTTAGGTATTTATATACGAAGTTTCGTTCAAATTTAAGCAGGTATAGCTATTTAAATCACGAATGAAGGCGAAATAGAAAAAAATCGCAAACGAAGATAAAATCGAAACAATTTTCACGAGCTAAACTTCACTGTTCAGTAGTTAGGAATGTATACTCAAAATTTTGTTCAAATCAGTTCAGTGGTTCAGAAGAAATTCCTTGATCACTGGGAATATCGGCCCGTATTGCCAAATAACTCACGAATGAAGGCGAAATAAAAAAAAATCACGATCTAAACATCACCGTTAGGTCCTAATGAATACGCGTACCAAGTATCATCGAGCTGCTTCTAATAGTTCGAGAGATATTCATTGATCATTGTATTTGAAAGTTGGCCGCGAGTTTGGCCGTAAATTATTCCGAGACGTAAACCCAGGAGAGGTTCAAAAACTCAGATCTGGGTGAAAAAAGCCCGTCGCTGGGACTCGTGTGCTTCACGTGTTGTGTACAAATCGTTGAACAAACGTTCGAAGTTCTGACTTCGACTTAGGACTGCCTGCCGCCCCCCAAGGGAGCGGAACCGCCCACTTTGGGAACCACTGCTCTAGACCACCCATTTGTTTCAGTAAGCTGCGAATATCTTAGAGTTGCCACAACGCTTCCACGACCTCCTCACAAACATCTGCATTGCATGCACTGCCATCACCGTGCCTTCTTGCACTGCAGTGCAGAACTGCGACACTGCCATAAAATGCACCACATCGAATCTCACAGCACTTCACTGCAGCTTACAAATTTTCACAGCATTCCACTGCACTGCATCCCACAACTCGCCTGGGGCCGTGGACCATAGCGAACTCCCAGATGTTGAAAACGGGCGACCTGTTCGTCTGTCCAGCCGTCTGCACCGCCGTCTGTTCGATTGGCCGTCCACCCGTCTGTCCAGCACCTGTTTGACCTGTTGCCTGTCCACCAGTCTGTCCAACTGTTTGTCCACCCGTCTGTCCAGCCGTTTGTCCACCCGTCTGTCCAGCCATTTGTCCACCCGTCTGTCCAGCCGTTTGTCCACCCGTCTGTCCAGCCATTTGTCCACTCGTCTGTCCAGCTGTTTGTCCACTCGTCTGTCCTGTCTGAGAATCTGTTAAATCGAAGGCGCCTCTCAAGGCGATTCCACCGTCTGTCACAGGCGATCCTGCCGTGTCTCTATCACTTGCGCCTGTCAGTGTCGGCGACGCGGTGTTATCTGTAACGGAGACGCTTGTTCAGTCCGCATTTATGCTTGTTATGGAGTGAGCTTACCGCATCTTTGCTGCCTCGGAATTTTATTGCATCGTAAAAATAGTACGAACATTTAAGAAAAATAACAGAATAATTAAGATTTAGCCATTATATCAGCATATTCTGATTAATTTATATTTCTGCTACTCAATTTTTTATTTTATTTTGCCTTAAAACAAATATACGGTCATTCAATTGTCTGAAATTAATTATATTCATTCAACAAAGTAATTCACGAAGAAATTTTTATAAGCAAATTAATGTTTTGTATTTGATTTTTTGTTTCACAAATTTCCACAGAGACTGAATATTTTTTCAATAATTTCAAGAATCCTGAGTTTGAATCACGGCTACCTTGTATTGGGAATCTTGGTGAATCAACTGGAATTGATCGATCAGGCTCGCCTTGACTGAATCCATGAGATTCGCTCGGCATGAACAAAAAAGTTCCGTAAATTTCCCCAGATTCTTCACTGCTTCCGCCTTCGATGTCTGGGATAAAACTAAGCCAAATGAAACCTACGACGAAGAGGAATTTGGGTTCCATTTGGGATTTTGTACTATTGGTCTGCAATAATATTTGAACTAATAGTCTGCAAAACATTTAAAGTATTAGTGTATAAAATATTTTAACTGATAGGCTGCAAAATATTTAAACTGATAGTTTGTAATAAATATTTAAACTGACAGTCTGTAAAATATTTAAACTATTAGTCCGCAAATTGTTACTGTAAAGTGGTTAAGCGAAGTTATTAACAGATAAAAAATCTGCGCGCTGAATGCGTGTACAAAAATCGCCGTAATCTTTATTCCGTGGCCGAAAAAATTCTATCGGTCACTTCAAACGCTGAATATAGAGTGGAATCATCCGATTGAGAGTATAAATATAGAAGTAGAAATATACATATAACTAACTTTTAACATTTTATTCGAGTAAATTCTCTGAAAAATAACGACTGTCTGCTCTACATAACACAACCATAGCGACAAATGAATCCACATATAACTGGCTCTATCCGGTGACGGCAGGTTTAATCCAGCAACAACTGGCTCAATCCAGTTGCACTCCGGATTGAGCCAGTTGAATCCAGTGACAATGCAGGTCCATTACTGCATAGATAAGTGTCCCGTAACATAAATCGATCCGGCATTCAAGTAACGTCTTAATTTAAAAGATTTAAAACAACAGTGAGCGCAAAAACGCGTAAGTTATCTTAATAATTATTTGTTTAAGATAATTTAATAACTTAGACGAACATATGACCGAGAAAACAGGCGGATGTTACGGCGATAAACGACCTTCCGGCGCCGATAGCGCGACCGTCCCGACTGCTGCGCTCGGTGCCAGGCAGGCAGTTGGAGCTGCTGCTATTTTTTCCTACTAAAAAATATATTTTATATTTTTCGTATGAATGTATTACTTTGTATTATATTCGAGTGTCTTAACGTTTTTAGGGATTTTAATTTATTATCTCTGTAACTCATTCGGCAAATAATTTAGTATTTCGTTCGCCTCCTGTTCGAATTTCACTCAGGTATCTACACGCATTCATATACCTAATTAATAAGAATCCTTTATACTGATCAGATTAAATGTATTACTTTACTTAGTAATTTTGTTAGAAATAAATTATAATATCGTTCGTCTTGTGTTCAGTTGTATGCGCGTTTACTGCACCGAATTGGCATAATATTGTATTTATTAGCAAATTATTGAAGAATTATATAATGGTTGCTACGGTCATAATAGTATTTATTATATCCAATAATTACAATAAGTATACTGCGCTCTAAACAGCTAGTGACATGATTTTATGATGAAATATTTACTTATAATTCACCTCATTTTTCATTTATTAACCATTCATTCAAAACGGAATAAATATAAATATAAACGATTACCCCACCCACCATTAATATTGGGCAAATATAGCCGATTAGTCATCCTACGAACACATCCTGCGATTGCTTACACATTGATTATGTAATGTTTAGCCTTGGCTGATTTCAAGCATGCTGTGTATTTAATACAGAACATTTGTGTGAGTGTTATTCATGAACAAAGACGTTGAGCGGACGATGGTTTACTATTATATTTTTTATCAAATTCAATTACTAAATTCACAATAAAATTCATTAAATTCCTTGAAAATTTTCTTATATGATTACCAAATATATATATTTCCTGATATGGCCAGTGTACGTGAACGCAATGTTTATACTATCCAGTGACAATAAATCGACGCGATAACTTATTTTGATTGTAGGTTCCAATAAAACTATTATAAGGGTTGCCAAATGATTATTTTCCGTGTAGCTAGATATAATTAACAAAAAAGCGAGTGTTTAAATGATATTCAATAATCAAGAGGCTTATTGTTCGTAATAATATCATTATTGTTGTCCAGCTAAGCAAGCGTGCGCTGGATGGACACAAGCTATAATTAGTTTTTGTTTGGGCGTATCGTTAATTAACGGATGGACCTTCACCGAGTAAAGCACAACCTTGATCCTCATAGCATCACAGGAAGTAAAGTACAATGACCGGAAAAGTATTCACAGTACAAGCATTCATAGTCGGAGTATCGATATTTATCGCTTCCGACGTTCACATCTCAAGGTCCAAGAGGCGGGGAGAACGAACACAGCACGTACACCCTCCCTCGACCACAGCTCCCGCGGCACTGAGCTCAGCCTTGCGGGTTGCCTCATCCCCAACTCAGTGCCGTGACCTCGAGCTGAGTGTTTCACGATATTTTTGCAAAATATAGCATGAAAAACAATAACTGATTTTGTGTTGATAATGGGGATCCCCCTCCACTTATCGTGACTTCTAATGGTCACGGCTAACCAGGCAAGATGCGCATCCAAAGGGCAAATGACCAGCGTTGCTAGCGTAACATTTAAGGGAAAAATGCCAGGGTAACAATTTCAGGCAAAAAGTGCACTGCAGGCGCGCAGTGCTGGAGGAAGAAAATATGAAGAGGGATTTTTTTGCGCGTGAGCAGGTACGCGGTGGGCTTATGTTTCCCACATACCAGTTTACCTCTAGAATAATTTATAAATTCAGTTTATAAATAATTACTATATATAAAATATTCTAATTTATACATTCAGTTTATAAATAATTATTAATTATAAATTATTCTGATTTATAAATTCAGTTTACCTCATGAATAATTTATAAATTTAGGACAATTCCGTTAAAATGGTTTATATCGGTTATTTATTCTATAGATGATAGAATTCCATACTTAATAATTAGAGACAAATGGTTTCATGGGCTATACAATTTCAATCCAAAACAGTCGATATTATAAACATGTGTAATAATCTTGAATAATTAACCAAACAATGAAGAAGGTCTGCATTAATTAAAATCAATGTAACGATAGAAATTACTTTACGTTAGAACGAAAAAATGTATTTTAGATATAATACCTTTAAGGTTGAATATTTATTTTATTGAATATCATATCTGTTTTCATCAGTGTCACTAATGGATGCGAGTCAACTAACGCTCAACTTAATCGTAATACAGCTGTGTATTACGTATCATCAGAATACAGCTGTTGAATTTACAATCCTGGTAGAACTGATGATCGTTATAGATCTTATGATCGCTCTTATACATACGGCCAGCGTATGTATAACAGTATGTTTCATATGTGTATATGAAATAATAATACATTTTAAGTCCTGTGTTAAAAATATGATAGTCTTAGAACCAATGAAATAATCGGACATGTTTAGACCTCTGTTAAAAATATGATGATGGTAGAATTTATAAACATAAAAGTATTGACGTTCGGCAGAACTTATTACGTTTATAATATATTATTTATATATAAGTAATAAAAATTATATATACATTATACGTATATATAATATTACTTACTATAAGACCGCCGTGTTTTACCCGCGTTGTGACGCGCGCGTTACGAGGAAACAACGCGTAATTCACGGAACACATCCACGTGACGTACGATATAGGATATTATAAGGTATATAGTTTAATATATATAATATAATAATATAAGGTATATTTATTATATATTATAACGTACATATTATATATTATTAAGGTATATTATATATTATTATAGATATATTGAGGTATATTATCCTATATCCTATACTCAATCCACAAGATAAAAAACTACACAACCTGGGCTGGTAGGATTTATTCAACCCATAGGAAATACACTGGTAATCCCGCTACTTGTGTTGTGTTCACTGGTAATCCCGCTATATTTGTCGCATTAAGTTATTACTTACTGTATAGATTTATCAAAAATTTATTTAATTAGTTACTTTTTACTCAGCTTTTCCCAAATATATTAAAAAACGTTAGCATTGTTTCAAATTAATGAAAAAGAATATTTTCTGTCATCAAGATAAGATATATAAGTAAATAAGATATCCTATATCATTACCAAATAATTATCAATTAATTTTATATCAGTGTAATGATAGCACAATGATCACTTGACGATGATATGATGATTTCTTATTGAAGTATTAATCATTCTACATGTATCACCCTATTTTGCTACATACTTAATGTTCTATGATTAACCAATAATAATCAGTGTAAGTGTATGGTGAAAACATATACCATAAATAAACCATATACCATATTCCATATGCCATATACCATATGCCATATACCATATACCGTATACCATATACCGTATACCATATACATATACCATATACAATGTACCATATACCATATACCATATACCATATACCATATGCCATATGCCATATGTCATATACCATATACCATATACCATATACCGTATACCAGATACCATATACCATATACCATATACCATATGCCATATGCCATATGTCATATACCATATACCATATACCATATACCATATACCATATACCATATACCGTATACCAGATACCATATACCATATAAAATTGTCATGAAATTGTGCAGAAATGGCCGCTTAAACATTAATGATGAGGAACAATGTTAGAGACCATTATAGCAATACCAATATTCCATTAAAAAACTTTAATGGAAAGTGAAAGAGAACAGGCGTTCACGAATTTGTCCATTGCAAAAAAGTTGCTTGGTGTTTCCAGAATTATTTTTCGTAAAGTTATCGAATTTAGTTGTTTAGTCAAACAGAAAGTTTCTTTGACGAAGGTTTCAGTATACAAAATAAGCTTCCAGGATACTATAAATACCTCAATCTTGATAGGAATTATGCAGAAAAACAAATGAANGGCCCTGTGAGTATTGTGAGGCCCTGTGAGTATTGTGAGGCCCTGTGAGTATTGTGAGGCCCTGTGAGTATTGTGAGGCCATGTGAGTATTGTGAGGGCCCTGTGAGTATTGTGAGGGCCCTGTGAGTATTGTGAGGCCCTGTGAGTATTGTGAGGCCATGTGAGTATTGTGAGGGCCCTGTGAGTATTGTGAGGCCCTGTGAGTATTGTAAGGGCCCTGTGAGTGTTGTGAGGCCCTCTGAGTATTGTGAGGCCCTGTGAGTGTTGTAAGGGTCCTGTGAGTATTGTGAGGCCCTGTGAGTATTGTAAGGCCCTGTGAGTATTGTGAGGCCCTGTGAGTATTGTGAGGGCCCTGTGAGTATTGTGAGGCCCTGTGAGTATTGTGAGGCCCTGTGAGTATTGTGAGGGGGTGCTGTTTTCTTAATTTTAATTACTTTGTGAACGTCATCTCATTTTTCGACAAATTTTATAACATGTTTTATAAGCGAAAATCTGATCGATATCACATAGCGAATATCTGATCGATATCACACAGCGAATATCTGATCGATATCACACAGCGAATATCTGATCGATATCACATAGCGAATATCCGATAGACATTGACATGGCGGATATCTGATCTCCTTGAATTATATTCAATCTACATCGTCAGCTTGCAGTGTAAATAAAACCAGTTTAGAAGACAAATATTGTTTAGTATATAAAAATTTGACATTCCTTAAATTGATGATTAATTTCGTTCTATTATCATATCTATACATCATTACTATTAACTCATCATCAAATTTTGGGCAACATTTTCTTCCCTACTTAATGGCTTTTGCTCACCTATTGCTCTCCTACTCTTTAATTAAACCTCAATCACCCATTGCTTTATTCTTATAAGCCCTTGCTCACCCATTGATCACCCCAGCGGACTCGGTGACTCGCGAGGACAGCATACTCGCCAACCAGGCCTTACTCACCACCAAGGCGCGACTTAACTCGAGCCTGAAAATCGTGCGGCAAGCCTTACTCACCCTGAATCACCGCTACCTCGAGAGCAGGCGGTCACCCAACGCCTGGCAGCGCTACAGGATGCTTAAGGAGATGATTAAGGTGATTAAGGGCAGGGGCTGGGAATTGGTGAGTGAAGGGTGAGTATGGTGCGAATTAGGGGTGAGTAATGGGTGAGTGAGGGGTGAGTATGGGGCGAGTGAGGGGTGAGTATAGGGGTGAGTAAGGGGTGAGTAAGGGGCGAGTGAGGGTGAGTAAGGGGTGAGTGAAGGGGTGAGTATGAGGTGATTATGGACTGTGAATGGGCGAGCGAGAGGCGAGTATAGTGTGGGTGAGGGGTGAGTGTGGGGTGATTTTGAAATACGTCACTGAGATTAAAAAGAGATTAATCTCCTCACTGAGATTAATCTCCCATATTGGCGTACAATATGGGTGAGTTTGATATTTGTACAGGGTGAACAAATAGTGAGTATGACAAAATATGCATTTAAAAATAACTTTTTTAAAGGCAACACTTCTAGAGAGGCCAGTGTCTCCGACGCTACACATGTACAAAGATTTCTAATTTTATTTTTAAATAATAAACAAATTCTTTTTAAAATTTCTTTTGATATTGATTTTTTACATTTTTCAAAATTATTTATTCTGTCAATTGATTCATGCATTGTCTCCAACTTTACGCAAGTGTGCAAAATTTCAGATCGATTGGAGAGGTAGAAGTGTGTTAAATATTGATTATTAGGTTTGTGTTCTATTATATTAGGTGATGTTATTAATTAATGATGTTATTTAATTATAAGAAGTGTGTTAAATATTGATTATAAGATTTGTAGCAGACAAACAGACAAACAAGAAGTGAAGTTAAAGAGTAGTGTTGTAAGAAACAGTATGTAAGTTAAGATCAGTCTCATGGTGGGTGCGTAAGTGTTGCGTATGGGACACACAGCGGGTGAATAATAGGGGAATATGAAACTATTTTAAGCGATTTGGTGGGAATGGCGTTAGTGATTAGTTAGGGGGAGTTGGGTGACTAGTCATGGGGGAGTTGGTGACAACAATAGGAAAATGAGTAAAGGAGATATAGACCCCAGCATTTGTTATCGATTATAAGAAGACTTTCGAATGTGATATAAAAGTTCATGTCGCTCACTGAGAAATGCACGATAAAGCCATTCATCATTCCAAGCCATCATTCCAAGCCATCATTCCAAGCCATCATTCCAAGCCATCATTCCAAGTCAAACAGGAATTCCGTATTCACGCCCTGGCAAGGCGCCTTTAAACGGCGAGTGAGGGGAGTGAGGGGAGTGAGGGGAGTGAGGGGAGTGAGGGGAGTGAGGGGAGTGAGGGGAGTGAGGGGAGTTGTGAGGGGATTAGCGGTGCATTGGTAGCAGTCAAGGGTGGTGTTTGCAGCATAGCCATGGGTTAGTTCAGTGGTTTACAATCTTGGTCTAGGCATGGTTTAGACTCTAGAGGCATGGTCTCTAGGCATTGTCTAACTCTAGAGGCATGATCTAGAGGCATAGTTTAGACTCTAGAGGCATATTCTAGACTCTAGAGGCATAGTATAGAGGCATGGTCTAGACTCTAGAGGCATAGTATAGAGGCATGGTCTAGTTCAGTGGTTCACAAACTTTTTCAGGCTGTCGCGTCCTTTGGCTCCACAGTGAATTCCTAGCGCGCGCCCCCCCTCATAGACACATATAAATACGAACGCTTTTTAGCGCATTTCCTCATTTATGGAAATAATGCACTATTGTGCTCGTCGTGTCCGTCTGTCCGTCTGTCCGTCCGTGATTTCACGTTTTCTTCTACGAGAAAATGCGCGCTCTGTCACTCACTGCAATAAGAACTGAGTTATGTTTTTTGCTATAAAGTTCGCTGCAATTTTTATTTTTAAAAGAGAAATGTTTGACATAAATGTGTATGTCACAAATAGAACCCCATTTAGTAAATCAATATATTTTTAGCAATTTTAACGGTTTCAGCACTAAAAAGCCAGGACGTCGCGGACAAATTTACGGCCGGACTCGTGGCCGGTCTCGCAGCCAATCTCCAAATTCAGGGACCAAGGGGCATCTCCCAAACTAATGAACGCAGCTCGTAGAAACTTGGAACACGCATTCATTAGGACCAAACAGTGATGTCTAGCTCGTGAAAATCTTTAAACTTCACCTAAATTCATGAGTAATATGGCGAAACTGGCCGAAATTCGCATTGATCAAAGAATTTCTTCCAAACTACTGAGCAGATTGGCTGCGTATAATTACCTAACATCAGCAACGGTGATGTTTAGCTCGTGACAATTTTTTCGATTTTGCCTTCGTTCCGAATTCTTCGGCGAAACGTCCGGCATTTCGACAGGCCGTTTAACCAAGAGCCGTATACGTATTGCCGTATAACTCGCAAAAGAAGGCAAAATCGAATAAATTGTTGCGAGCCAAATATAACCGTTAGATATTTAGAAATGTAGATTTAAAATTTTTTCGAATCTGTTCAGTAGTTTGGAGGAAATTTCTTGATCACTGCGAATTTCGGCCCCTATCGTCATATAACTCCCGAATGAAAGTGAAATTAAACAAATTTTTCTAAGCTAAACATGACCGTTAGTCCCAATAAATATGTGTACCGAGTTTCAACGAGCTGCGTCCATTAGTAAGGGAGATATTCCTTGATCATTGAATTTGGAAATCAGCCGCGAGTCCGGCCGTAAATTTATTGTCAGATGACAATGTTGATATCATTCGTCCCTTGATATTTCCTGATTGATGTCTTCCTTGTTGAAAGATAAGATCCTTCACATGCGATATGTAAGTACGAAACACAACATCGTACATTATCCGAGAGATAAACCCAGGATAGGCTCAAATAAAACCCAGATCTGAGTGGAAAAACTCATCGCTGGGAATCATGTGCAGCAGCTGCATATATGTAGCGTACACTTCGTCAAACAAACGTTCTAACTTCTGATTTTGACTTCGGACTGCCGCCCCCTTACAGCCCCCGTGTTCCTCACCGCCCCCCAGATCTTTCCACTGCCCCCAGGGGAACGGTGCCGCCCACTTAAGGAACCACTAGTGTAAATTTTCGGAATGTTCTTAGTGTCATAGAATAGAATAGAAGTGTCGGCACTGAAGAAATAGGCCCATGGCCTGTTGCCGATTCTTGAATTTTTCGTGACTTGATTCACAAGGGATCCGGCCTTTGGAACCCGATCTTTCCATAGCTGACGATTGATTGAGATAGCTGCTGGACTTATTGCCTGGTCCGTAATTTGCTAGGCATTTTAAGACCGAACATATGCTCCTGCATAGCTTCGTCTAGTCTGTTTTTGAAGATGTTCATACTCGGAGCGTCAACGATGCTATCAGGGAGGCTGTTCCACATGTCGGTGACTCGAAGTGAGAAGAAATGTTGTCGCATGGATGTGTTACAACGCAGTTTTTTTTCTGTCTTGTCTTGAGTGACCTGACCGCCCCCACAGGACATGGTGCGTCTGGAGACCGAAAACTGTCAACTTTTGGACGCGCCTAAGCAGCGGAAGGACGAAACCGTCAACGCCTTCGTCATGAGAGTGTGCCATGTGGTGGAGCGGGTGAGTCATGAGGTGGAGCGGGTGAGTCATGTGTTCATTATCGTTTGACGCGTTATAAATTTTCTATTTTAAAAGGCCATTTACATCGTTTAAATATCGAAATTCTTTGAATGTTATGTGTGTATAATTTTTTGTAGTTTACGATCTAATGCGAGTTTTCTAAGAGAGTGTTCGTAAATAACTTATTCATGCATGGACTATTTATTTGTTTTCTCTCATTGCACTTTACATCTGTGATTCACGTAGCACGCAGCAAACAAACTTAAAAACAAAAAATTAATTTATATAATGTTTTGCTCTGCTCGAGTTCGAATGTGCAGAAGAGGCTGCCCACAAAATATAGTTTGTGAGTTTTTATTAGTTCTAAATACTTAAACACCAGTTTTCAAGAACTATTTATTATTAATTAGATAACGCAATTAAAATTTTCGTGGTCACATTTCTTTAGTCATGTAAAAAAAGAGTTTGGTGGCATTGTTCTGTTTGGTATTTGCAATCCCGTATCACACAAAATTCACTACCATTCATCCCAGTGGTTACAGTACCAAGATTGGAACAAATGAGTTGTGGGTTTGATCCCAGCTCCTGTGACAATTTAGTCAAATCGGCATGTATGCCGGTTGGTTAAGCACAGCAGCATTGGTGCAGTGAGTTGCGTGTTCGAGACAACAACAATTTGTGAATGATCGGTGATGTTAAGAATCAGCAACATGCCTACGGCCTATTGGACGCTGACACCGCTATACTAAACACAATTGCACAAACAGAAAGAAACGGGTGATCGGGCAGAAATAAAGCCATCCATGAGTGAGCCAATACTGCACGTGGCTCTTGAACAATTTCTGTGACTGAAATTAAAAAAAAACACCATTGATCTCGAAAATTTCTCAAACGCCCCCCAGGGAGAGAGGGCTCGTGAGCTCACCGCTAGCCTCGCCCACTCCGAGCGACCACAGCGCCAAACTGAGGAGGAGGAGCGACGCCGCGCCAACGCCCAGCGCCTATACGGTGAGTGCCCGCGCTCCGTTGCCATGGTAACCAGCGCCTCTACGGTGGGTGCCCGCGCTGCGTTGCCATGGTAACCAGCGCCTCTATACGGTGGGTGCCAGCGCTGCGTTGCCATGGTAACTAGCGCCTCTACGGTGAGTGCCGGCGCTCCGTTGCCATGGTAACCAGCGCCTCTACTGTGGGTGCCCATGCTGCGTTGCCATGGTAACTAGCGCCTCTACGGTGGGTGCCCATGCTGCGTTGCCATGGTAACTAGCGCCTCTATACCTGTCTCTTATACACATCTAGATGTGTATAAGAGACAGGCATTACCATGATTACCATTATCATGATTACCATTATCATGATTACCATTACCATGATTACCATTACCACGGTTACCATTACCATGATTACCATTACCATGATTACCATTACCATGATTACCATTACCATGATTATCATTGCCATAAATACCATTACCATGATTACCATTACCATGATTGCCACTACCATGATTACCATTACCATAAATACCATTACTATGATTTCCATTACCATGATTACCATTACCATGATCACATTACCATGATTATCATTACCATGATTACCATTACCATGATTACGATTACCATGATTACCTTTACCATGATTACCATGATTACATTACCGTGCTTACCATTACCATGATTACCATTATCATAATTACCATTACCATGCTTACCATTACCACGATTACCATTACCATGATTACCATTACCAAGATTGCCATTACCAAGATTACCATTACCATGACAACCAATACCATGATTACCATTACCATGAACCATTACAATTATTACCATTACCATGATTACCATTACCATGATTACCATTACCATGATTACCATTACCATGATTACCATTACCGGTACAGCGATGACGACAGGCGGGATACTGGAGGAGAACCATGAGCTGATCACGGAGGTGTACCGGTCCCTGCGGCGGTATCACTCCATGCGCACCTTGGTACGCGAGCTCAAGGTGCGTACCTTCTTCATGATACACGTTATAAGTACCTCCCAGAATTATGCTTTGAAAAAGTAATACTCGTTATAAAGAAACTACGTTATAACATAACATAACATATTGATCTACACTGTTAGAAAAAACGGTGAAAAAACGGTTCCACCGGCATCCTAGTGGGCGGTCGCCCCGTGAAAATAAACTGTTTCGCCGTTTTTATCTGATGTTTTACGGATTTCTGGTATTAAATTGGAATAAAAACGGTGAAACGGTGTTTCTTTTCACGTGCCGACCGGCCACTGAAACGCCGGTAATACCGTTAACGGTAATTTTTCTAACAGTGTATATTGGCCTGATGTGGCCTGTCGCCGATTCTTGTACTTTTCGTGCCTTGTTCACAGAAGATCTAATATCATGTCATTTGACCGGATCTTTCCATGACTGACGATAGTTTGAAGTAGCTACTAGACTTCCGCCGGGATCGATACTAAATATAAAGATATAACAATAATACACGTAGTTTTCTCATGATAATACACGTTATAAGGACCCTTAACCCTCTACCGCCGTATGTCACTCTCCGGGAACATAACTTTCAACTTGGTTGAAATTGGTTCGAAAATGTATTCATAATGTTCAACATAGAATTGTTCTAATTGATGCTAATTTAGTGCTAATAATATAATTAAAAACTTTATTTCGCGGCGTACAACGAAGACAATGTCTATCCGTGCTTGATACATAGACATTCAACCCTCCACCGTCGTATGTAGTGACATATACGGGAACATAACTTTCAACTTAAAGTATACGTAAACTATTGAGTGTAGCAACCTGAGGACGTTTGTACGCAACAGAGAACATTTTAAAGTTGTTGTACGTGGCGGCAACCATCAGTGCAAGTCATTTTGCGCTAACTAGAACGTATCCTTTTTGGGAAGTAGGAGCGAGACAATATTGCTCCGGTTACTCATATTATTAATACTGCTTCTAGTATTATATTACTAATATTAATATACTACTAATATTGCTTCGGTTACCCGTGTTAGGCGTTAAAGGGTTAAGAGTGCCCCTTGACACAAGATGAGTAAATTCACAATGACACATGCCATCAGTACCTCAAACGTACCCTGTAAAATCATATTATAAGTCAAAAGTCCAAGACAGACATAAAACCTAAGCATGACCTAATATTATATTGAAAAACAGGACTCTATTGGAACAACTTAGTCCTAGGCGTCACGAAAAGAATAAAACTTAAGAAAAAACACTAAAACATAAAAACCTAGCGGTTAACTATTTCCAGATTATATGAACCGAACGCATTATTGAGACACGGTTTTCGTTTGGTGATATGTAGAGACTCCAAAATTCTCAAATTCGAGCAGCCAGAAGTGGAAATTCAATAATTTATTAATAATAGTTACTTTCCTGATGTACCTCTGGGTGCTCTTTAAATATCTTTTCCTAAGATTGATGTATTTTCAAACGATTTTAAAAACACCAGAGATATATCCATTCACATCCTTAACTTAACTAAGTACTCAACCATTATCACTAACAGCCACATCCCATTTAGATGTGCACAAGTACCACTTATTTTATTTAAATGTATATTTTATTATTATTGTATATTTTGTAGATATATTAATGTATGAAATTTAGGAAAGATGTAATATAATATTTCATATAATATTATGTAATATAATATTTTCATTTAGATACACTAATGTAAAAAGTATATTTATTAATGTATTTTATATTTAGATATACCACTAGTACCACTTAGAACCCCGCCCCATCTGTGTGTCCCTCTAAATACTCCACAAGTACCATTTAGTACCTGGTCCCTTTTTCTGTATGTCCCTTTAAGTACACCACAATTACCACCTATTACCTGGTCCCTCCCTCTGTATATCCCTCTAGTTACTCCACAAGTACCACTTAGTACCTTGTCCCTTCATCTGTATATATCCCTCTATAAGTACTCCACAAGTACCACTTGGCACCATCGTCCCATCTGTATATCCCTCTAATTACACCACAAGTACCACTTAGAAGTACCACAATTACCACTTAGAACCTGGTCCCTCAGGTGGAGTACGCGGAGAGCAAAGTGTACCCGTTCCTGCCGCGGTACTTCATGCTCAAGGAGATGATCAGGGACGTGCTCAACGACCCCGCCTTCCTGGAGGTGTCCCATGACAACCACAGCCTCCTGCTGCCACAGGTCTCTGCTACCATCACCGGTGCCATCGTCGGCTGTGCCGGTGGCAGCAGCCGTTAACAGGCGCCATCTTTGTCTGTGACGGTGGCAGCAGTCGTTAACGGGCGCATCTTTGGCTGTGCCGGTGGCAGCAGCCGTTAACGGACGCCATCGCTGGCTGTGCCGGTGGCAGCAGCCGCTAACAGGCGCCATCTTTGTCTGTGCCGGTGGCAGCAGCCGCTAACGGGCGCCATCTTTAGCTGTGCCGGTGGCAGCAGCCGTTAACGGGAGCCATCTTTGGCTGTGCCGGTGGCAGCAGCCGTTAACGGGCGCCATCGTTGGCTGTGCCGGTGGCAGCAGCCGTTAAAAAGGCTTTATCTTTGTCTGTACCGGTGGCAGCAGCCGTTAACGGACGCCATCTTTGTCTGTGCCAGTGGTAGCAGCCGTTAACGGACGCCATCTTTGTCTGTGCCGGTGGCAGCAGCCGTTAACGGGCGCCATTTTTGTTTGTGCCGGTGGCAGCAGCCGTTAACGGGCGCCATCTTTATCTGTGCCGGTGGCAGGAGCCGTTAACAGGCGCCATCTTGTCTGTGCCGGTGGCAGCAGCCGTTAACGGACGCCCGTGGCCAGATATTAAAAAAAATTGCAGGATGATGAGAAGAAATATATGCTCGAATTGTTTTAATTATGAAAGAATTTTCAAGTTAATATTATTTGAGATTCAGTTTTAATTTTTAGGGAGCTACTTAGCGCATAATTGAAATGAACGTCCATGTATTGTTAGATGTAAATCAAAATAGTTTAATAAATACAAAGAAATATACGTATTAAGAGGGTAAGCAATAAAATTGTTGTACATATAGAGAGATATATGATATGATATGATATGATGATGTAAAGATAAATTATTAATGTTAAGATATAAATGTCCATAATATATAAAAATCTAGAAGAATGTGGGGGCAATGAAGCAGCTAATATATTAAAATTAGCCCATTTATTTGTATTGGAATTACATAATTTCAAGTATTTAAATTGTTCATTCAATTTATTTCCGTATTATTATTCGTAGGCATTACATTTTACCGCAGGAAAATAATAACCTTTAATTTTAATTTTAATAACAATAACCCTTTCGTTTCAATGTTTAACAAGACGAATTAAAATTTACTGCGTAATCAAATTTGTTTGTTAATAACTGAAATGTTCACAATATTCAACTGACCTTAAAATACGTAAAATTAAGTTATTTATTTTCTTACGCCGTTTGTTCACACGGTATATAATACCAATATTTATAATAATTAATCATAATTATAATAAATATTATGATTTTTGATGCTAATTAAATAATTAATCATCATTATAAGAAATATTATGATTTTTGATGCTATCTCGCTTGGTTATCAGAAAACCTTCACTCAAAAAACTGAGTGAAACTTGCCCTAATAACGATGGACATTTTCCCTTGTGTGAGGAATTCAGACCTCGTATAAAGGGATCTATCAGTGCTACGTCCGCTCTCACTGCCACGTGCTTGGGATAAATAATATACGTTTAAAAACTACTTTTTAACGACAACACTTCCAAAGAATCCAGTATCTCCAATGTTAAAGATGTACCATGAATTTCTCATTTTATTTTCAAATATTAAAAAAATTAACTTTTCAATTTTTTAATACCTATATATAACTTTTTTTAATATATAATTTTTTCCAAAATTATTTATTTTGTTAATTGATTCGTGCATTGCCTCTGCCTTCACACAAGTGTGCAAAATTTCAGATCAATTAGACAGGTAAAAGTGTGTCAAATATCAGTTAAAAGATTTGTAGCTGACGAAATTATTTTTTCAATTTTTTTAATTTAAAAAAAAATAATTTTTAAAATTATTTATTTTGACATTTGATTCATGCATTGTCTCCAACTTTACACAAGTGTGCAAAATTTCAGACCGATAGGACAAGTAGAAGTGTGTTAAATTTTGATTACAAGATTTGTAGCAGACAGACAGACAAACAAGAAGTGAAGTTAAAGAGAAGTGTTGTAAAAAGCGGGACAATATTTGGACAATATTGCTCATTCATTCATGTAATTGGAATGCGATTCAATGCCCAATGCCCGAAATTATATACATACATTCACTTGGCAAATATTCACTTGACAAACATATTGACTTGATTTTTAAATATTCATTTGGCAAATATTCAAATTTTGACGAATCTAGACCAGTTCTGGTAAATTAATTCCTTAAATATTGACGGCTCATAATAAATTTTGCTTAATCTCGATAAATCATGGAAATCTAAACGAATCCTACGGAGACAGGAACAGTTCTGACGAAAGTGGACTCATTTTAACAAATGCTAAAAAGCTTCACGAATTTGACGCAGTTTCAGGACTCTCGTAATTCCTGGCAGCTGATGAACCTGAGAAAAAACTGCGGTGTTTGTGACAATTTATGTAATGAAATTTGCGGCGATTAGAATAGAATTAAGAACTAAATTATTTTCTATGATAATTTAATGATTTTGAGGTAGCAAGGGAAAAATTTTAACTGCTTTCCTGGATCTCGACTGTAAAATTTGTAAATTATTTAGTATTACGACGGAAAGAATTGTGAAAATTATTTTTATTTTCGATTAATAGAATTACCGAATTTTGCAAATCTTTGATTTTGTAAAATCATGAGAATTTTTCGGAATCCAGAAAAAACTTCATGCACGTCGAAAAGTATTGATGAATCTGAATGAATTCGATGAATCTTAACCAATTTGAAAAAATTTTGTATTATATAAATTAACGACGAATGTTAACGAATGCTGGCGAATCTGATGGAATATGAACTGATTCTAAAAAATCTCAATAATTTCTGACGATTCGTGATGATTTTTTAAAATTTTTTTATCCTAGACGCACCTTGAAAAAGCGAAACGGGTCTTAACAGGAGACGATGTCGTCGGAAATAGAATAGAATAGAAGTGTCGGCACTGAAGAAATAGGCCCATGGCCTGCTGCAGATTCTTGTACTTTTCGTGACTTGATTCACAAGGGATCCGGCCTTTGGAACCCCTATCTTGCTATAGCTGACGATTGATTGAGATAGCTGCTGGACTTATTGCCTGGTCCGTAATTTGCTAGGCATTTTAAGACTGAACATATGCTCCTGCATAGCTTCGTCTGGACTTATTGCCTGGTCCGTAATTTGCTAGGCATTTTAAGACTGGACATCTGCTCCTGCATAGCTTCGTCTGGACTTATTGCCTGCTCCGTAATTTGCTAGGCATTTTAAGACTGAACATATGCTCCTGCATAGCTTCGTCTGGACTTATTGCCTGCTCCGTAATTTGCTAGGCATTTTAAGACTGAACATATGCTCCTGCATAGCTTCGTCTAGTCTGTTCTTGAAGATGTTCATACTCGGAGCGTCAACGATGCTATCAGGGAGGCTGTTCCACATGTCGGTGACTCGAAGCGAGAAGAAATGTTGTCGCATGGATGTGTTACAACGCTGTTTTTTAGTAAAAAATATTTAAAAATTATTAAATTATTCTGCCTCAGAGTCATGCTCCACGCATGTATATTTAATACAGATATTGTATGAAATAACGAATGACCAATATTCAAGGTACGAGAGATATATCAAAGCGAATTGTTTAAATTAGAAACAAATTTTTAAAATAAAGATATTTAAGATTCTGTTTTCATTTCTTAGAAACTGTTTAGCGCATAATTGGAATGAACGTCCATGTAATGTTAGATGTAAATCAAAATTGTTGTAACGTCCAAATATTGCAAATTGGGATTAATATTAGTAAATCTGCGTTATTATGTTACCATTGACATATTTAATTGATATTTTTTAAAAAAAATTCTATATAATCTTGATCTAAAGCTTGAGTGTTTCTGTTTCTGACAATTTATACCTGAAAAAATGCATGTATAAATTATATGCGACATACATGTATTTTTCATATAATATACATAGTTTATTTTATATAATACCATAGTATATAATATTATAAACATAATATATAATACAAAATTACCTACAGTCAGAGAAATTTGAGATTTTGTCCCAAATATGGCCGCACTTCCTGCTCTTGCATAGGTCATCCTGACGCAGTTAGGGCGTATCAGTGCTACGGCCGCTCTAGTCATCCTGACGCAGTTAGGGCGTATCAGTGCTACGGCCGCTCTCACTGCTGCGTGCTGTGGGTGAGAAAGTGCGGCACAATTTGGACAATGTGAGCCGTGCATTTGTTTGAAAGACTGATTTACCCTCTTGTCTTCCATTCACGAAGAAGCGACTGAATGAAAAATCAACGAACGTCCTGTATGAAGTTGGGTGAATATTATGTGTTAATTTGACACCATTTTAGCGCATTTTCTCATTTATGGAAAGAATGCACTATTGTGCTCGCCATGTAGGTCTGTCCGTCTGTCTGTCCGTCTGTCTGTCTGTCTGTCCGTCTGTCTGTCTGTCCGTCCGTCCGTGACCTCAAGTTTTCGTCGACGAGAAAATGCGCTCTCTGTCACTCACTGCAGTGAGCACTGAGTTATATTTTTTTGATGATGTAATGAATGTTCTGTGTTGATTTCGTTAGTGCTCTGTGTGGATGATTTTATGAATATGTTGTAATGATTTGGATTGTATTAATGTATATAATGTGTTTAGTGTTTTATATGAATTATTATTATGAATTTCTTATATTGATTTTTTTTTTCGTTTCCAATCTTATTTTGTAAAAGTTATTTATATTAATATTTCTCGGGATTTGTTTGAATTATTTTTGTGGATTGTTTGGATTCATGCAACTTCTGTGGAAATTTGTATGAATGTTATGTGTTGATTGGGGTGAAAATTTTCGTGTAGATTTAAATGTATTTCTGTGTAGTTTTTGATGAATATTCAGTGCGGGCTGCGATAAACCTCATGGCATACATGTGTAGATTATGTTGTATGTTATGTGTAAAAATGTAATGTTAGAATTTAAGGTCAAGAAACAATGAATAAATATTTTGTGTTGGCGCTGTATTTTTATTGCATACATGACAAATAAAAAATACAAATTTCGTAATCTTGGTTTGAATTTACAAAAAATGTGGTAGGCCGCGATAGGTGAAATCCGCGATAAGAAATAACAGAATAATACCTATTGAAGTAATTATACGATAATTTTTTGGTAAATTTTAAATTTTCTAGAAGTTTACAAAAAGTTTCCACACTCATATATATGCAATCTTCGAATTCCGCGGCTGTTTAAATGTGAAGGTGTTTATAATGGTGATTGAGATTGGATTTAGAAGGTACAAACGGCCGTCATTTTTCCCTTATTAATTAATGTAAATATGTATTATATAGGACCCGTACCTATATATGAATATATGTATTATATGTATATTAATGTAAATATGTATTATATAGGTTAGGTTAAAGAAGATGGGGGCTCAGTATGTTTAATGGTAGATTGAAAAATGATGGTGCAGCCCAATACCCCTTAGTGTTGTCAGACAGAAAGTAATATGCGTTTAAAAATTACTTATTAAGACAACACTTCTAAACAATACAGAATCTCCGATGTTACACATCTACAATGAATTTCTGATTTTATTTCCATATATTAAAAAATTAATTTTTAAATTTTTTTACTTCTAATATATGAAAAAATTTAGTTTTCAAAATTATTTATTGTGTCCATGCATTGTCTCCGACTTTACACAAGTGTGCAAAATTTCAGATCGATTGGACAGGTAGAAGTGTGTTAAATTTTGATTATAAGATTTGTAGCAGTAGTGAAACAAGAAAGAAAGAAACAAGCAGAAGTGAAACAAGAAGTGAAGTTAAAGAGAAATGTTGTAATGAGGTTAAAGCCCGACTGGATAATGGTTACCGACTGGGCACTCTAAACAGAATTCACAATACCTGATGGTAGGTACGATTCAAACATCAACGTACTTTCATTGTTTACTGAATTTTTATTTTTCAGAAATTACCCAAGTGTTATTCGTGCTCCAGAATTGACAAAATTTATTGATCGTGTAATTGTATAATTATTTAATAGGAAATAATAGGTATAAATAGGTATAATATATAGGTATAATATATAGGTATAATATATAATAGGAAATAGGTATAATAATCTAATAGGAAAACGGATGAAATCCGGAATAAGTAAGCGAGTTCAAGATAATAAAGTTACATCTAATTACAGAGATTAATGATAAACGAGTTTGAAGGTATAAAAACTTAATTACTGCATTTCACAAGTAAAGAAAGTGCGCGATATAAATTCGAGCTATACAAACCTACCGATTGAATTTCTCGGAAGCTGTCGAAGATCTGGGAAGGATTCTTCTCCTTAACATTCCAAACATTATTGGCTTTAATTATTTAATGATTCTTCTCATTAATGTTACATAAAATATTTATTTCTATTAATGAACAATTCTTCTTATAAATACTTCTTCAAGCCCGCCTTGAAGTGAAGCCACGGTGGGTGAAGTGCGATATGGGGTAGGATTAGTTATATTAATTATATACTGTGTATTGAGTTTGCCATTATTCACTGGTCAAGTGAAAAAGTGTTTATGTTATTATATGAGACTAATTGAGAAGATTATCGTGTGAATATAATTGAATGAGACTGGAAATAGGTTTCCATGTAAAACTTGATTGTAGTTAAATGGTTTGACTATCAATTAATTTAAAGGAGTTCTTATCACAAAATAAATAATAAAACTTAACACAATTTGTTCATTGAAGCCTGCATATGCCGTGGTGATGACTGATTGCTTTATTAATATAAACATCCATGATTTGTAGACATCATTTATATATTTTTATTCATTAATCGTTGTATGATCATGAGATCAAAAAGCATAAATAATAATATTGATAAGAATATATTTATATGTATTGATATATATAATAATAGAGCATAAATTCCAATATTTCAGTTAAGAAATTTGTTGCAAAGTACAGGTATGAGCATGTGTAATGAATGACACAAAAATTCATATTCAGTTATACCCAGCACCCATGGTGTTCAACCATGCCTAGTTCATCCATGCCTGGCAACGGTCATCAGATCCATATCTGTACTCTTCACTTTTTCCTGAAGCGCGGACGGACTGTGTTTCCGACTTCACAGCTGATGGGTGTGCCGTTGCTGGAGCTGGCGTTGGTCTTTGGCCCCCGTTGGTCTTCTTCGTGTATTTAGCTCAAGCCTTAAAGGTTAGTGTATTTCACTCTGAATTCTATAACTTGGTTACAATTAACCGTTGGACCTCTGTCAGGCATTAAAAGACCTTCAAAACAAATGTTAGCTTCTAATTTAGAATTTAGATAGTGTAACGTTTAATTAACATTTAACATAACATAGTGATGTCGGCGCAGAGTCGCAGACGGCGCTGAAGTGTAGGCCTGATGTGGCAATTTGTGGCCTGTCACTGAAGTGTAGGCCTGAATTATAAAAAAAAGCTCTAGCCCAGGGTCAAGGGTGCAGAGTTTTAACTTTGGTGAATGCAACACCAATTTATGCATTTGTGGACCAAAAATGTTGCCAACAGTACCCAGTCGGCCAGTCCAAACTCCAAAGATGTGTTGCTGTTTTGCCAGCAGTCTTCAACTTCAAGATATGTTGCAAAATTGAAACATAATGTTCTTTATAATTCTTACAAAACTTATTTTGATGAGTGTATGACTGTATAATCCACTGTGCAGAGAGTGGATGAATATTGCAAGATCTTTGGCAACGCTTCAGTAGCCAAATTTTTGCCTTCAGAAGATCTTGCCGACACATTTAGATTGAAATTCTTGCATTTAATATATTTCTCAGTCTTAGGCCAACTATTTAGAAAAAAGTAAGGTTTCCGGTACGTTGGATGGATTACGATGCAGTAATAGTTCGTCATTACTCAGCGTAAATGGCTTTTCATTAAAAATTACCCGGCGACGCATCTTTAAAATGGCCGGCGACGCTTTGGGCTTAAAAATCCATATATTGGCGACGCTGCATCCACCCTCTGCATAGTGGTGTATAATAATGATGTATCTTCAACACCCCAGTCTGTCAGTCCCCACTCCCCAGCATAGTGGAAACGGGCCTTTACCTATTCACGCTGTCCCGGCTCACAACCTTCTTGCAGCCAATGACTTGCTCTACCCGCACACTTGGACCGCCTTTCTAACTTCTTGCAGCCAATGAGGTTAGATTAGGTCCGTTCATGTTTGTTTTGGGTGAGAAAGGTTGCAGCTTGTATAGGTTAGGCCAGAGGAGGTTTGGCCAGATGCAGTATGGCCATGTTTACATTTGGCAAGCTTATTTTGTGGCTGTGGACATCCGGCGCTATGGGTTTGAGCACTTGACTTCATAGGCCGTTATGCACTCTAGCATTCTTACCAATGGAAAGGAATATAAACTAAGTGTGAGGCTTTTGGTAGGCTTTTCGATCTATTTTCTTATATAAATGTGAGAATATATAACCTATCATAAATTCCACACTCCCTAGCCTCCCAGGGCCCAGCCCAGGTAAGCTGGTATTGCAGCAGAATGTAGGCAATTGCATTATTTGCATAGCAATAAAAGTTACCAAATTGTGGATTGTGCTCTGCAGTCTCATCCTAGCAACTAGAAACCAGAAATTAAAAAAAAAATGCAGCCACTTGACTGGTCACTGGTGTACCGTACTTCCTGTTCTACAGTTAGCCGCATCACCAAAGAATTGCAAATATCTAAAATGCAATAATTTTCATCAGAATGTGTTGGATAAGATCTTCTGAAGACATTAATTTTGCCACTGAAAATAGGCACTGGTGTGTTGTAAAGATCTTTAGATATTCATCCACTTTCTGCACCCTGGCCTCTAGCCTTTCATAGATTCAAGCTTTGCCTTGCCCTCTGGAGGCTGGAGTTTGAAGACCAATATAAACAGGAAATGAGGACTCAGGACACTGAGGACAGCCTGGGCAGGAGTCTGAGGGATGGGGAGTGGATCCTAGTCCTAGAGTCTTGACTCCTAAGTAGGACTGTAGGAATAGGTGTGGAAAAGATATACTTTCTGAGCCACACTTAGAATTAGTTTATCTGACTTAGAGTTATGAATTAGGAAACCATTTTTGGCCCTGCTAGATAATCTAGTTTCCGTTATAGGCTGCTAATGCTAGGTAAATAATACTAGAATAGTTCCTATTATTGATGAAACTGAGCTAGAAACTGAATGAATGGTTTTTCTTAACTCTGTCTCAAAAGTCATAAATTCACAAGATTATAAATTCCTCTAAAGCATGTGACTTTAGAATTGATCAGCCAAATTAATTACTTTGATTTTTGTCACTTTTCCAATCTTGCAACTGTTTTGGGAATAACTTTAGTAGTAAGTAACCATACGCTCCACTAGTGATGAGTCCTCTTGAATACGGTATGTGTTTTATTGTTAACATAGAGTTTTTATAAGATGTCACATTGCAGTGAGGTTCAAACTAATTTCAGGCATACCATTAATTTAATTTTTAAAATCCATCCATTAAAAATGATACAAATTTTTATTTGTATGTTGATGATATCAATAATTAGAAGCAATTTTCAACTTGAATGTAGCTTTTTTGTCAAAGATGGTCATGGTCTACATTATGAAATGTGGATGAGCAGACACTCATGCCTTCAATAGGTATTTTTTTCTGTTAGGTAAAGTCTTCACTATGTCCTCCCATGAGATGCCTGGAAATTCTTTTTCTCAGCAGGAATTTCTATGGGTTAACATTTCTAGTTTTCCAGAGCAAGGCCCACAGTCCACCAGCAGTGATGGCATCAACATGTGATTTCCTGGATGATGTTCCCACGCTCAAGTTTGGCAATGCAACTCTGGAGCTAAACCCTGCCTCTGCCAGCCCCTCCCGCACTGCCAGCCCCTCCCACACCGCCAGCCCCTGCCTTAACAATACTTGGTAACAATGTTTATTCAGGAGATAGTTTGTAGTTTAGATGCATGTTAACATAATAGATTGTTGTGTTGAATTTATTATTTGAAGCTAAGATATCTGTGATAATACATGAAAATGTTACATTTATTGTTTGTAGTTCTGATACATGTTAACATAATACATTGTTGTGTTACATTTATTGTTTGAAGTTTTGATACATGTTAATATAATGCATATTGGTGTTTCATTTATGCTGAATATTTTTCAGATCTTTCAGTAAGGTCATTTAATAATTTGCTAGTGTCATGTCATGCTTCATTTGCTGACACAAACTTTGTTATCTATTTTTCTGACAATATTTTCTGAAATCAGTTCATTACATCTCAGTATAGTATGCAATTCTTTGACCTTGGACTATTCCTTATCATGTAAGGACTGGGAGTATTATTATTGATGGCTTGATGTAGACTTCAAACATAAAATGCTATGAAATTTAATGATAGCTTTAAAAGGTTGCATCATTCAACTCATTAAACAGAATTACACAAAAACATGACCAAAGATTAGGCTTTCGGCATACGGTATATGATGAGCCTAAATGTAAAAATGCAAGGATTTTAAGTAATGGAAAAATGATATATGATCTAAAATATAGTTTTAAGTAAGGTGAAAAACTATATTCTATACCATTCACTGTTGCACATTTTAAGTATTTTGATTGAAATTATATTGAAAAATAAGCATTGCAGGCAAAATTCTAGGGAAATACAGAATTTTAGTTTGTAAAATTGAAGTTCCAACTGTTTGGCTCACCTGTTAAGAATTCTTCACTCTGTAGCTCGCTTGGCTCCCTATTTACCTTTCTTTTGTAGCCCACTCATCATGAATCATCATATGCCATAGCCCACTTAACAATATGGTATATTTTTGTAACCCACTCACCGTTAATCACTTTTCTTTGTAGCCCACTCATTATTTATTGCTTCTCTCTGTAGCCCACTCATTACTTATTGCTTCTCTCTGTAGCCCACTCATTACTTATTGCTTCTCTCTGTAGCCCACTCACCATGAATCATCATGGGCCATACCCACTTAACATTAAGGCCCATATCTGTAGCCCACTCTCCCCAATTCACCCCACTCAAAATCACTCATAATAATGAACCACCACTCATGCAGCCCACCTGAGGGGTTGCCCCACCGCCCACCGCCGCCCTCTCTCCTGCCCACTCTGTCCCCCCACCCCGTCCTCAGGCCCGCCTTCAGCGACCCACTGAGTGGGCTTGGGCCGCCCTGCACACCGCCCACTCCTGAAGAATGTGGGCTTGGATTCTACGCAAGAGAAGGTGGGTTAAAATGTGACTTTTTTTTAATTTAAAATTAAATATAAAAAATTAAAAATGAAAAAAAATTAAAATTAGTTTAAAATTAAAAATTAAATAAAGGCTCAAATTTAAAAATTAAATTCAAGGCTTTAAAATTAAATTTTTATTGAAGAAAAAAATCTTTGATAGACCCAGAGTTAATTTTTTAAAATATATTTTTATTTGTTAAATTGATTTCAAATTGAACCCAGAAATACTTTATCACAATGAAAAATTTTCATGGGATTCGACTTGATTGTTTGTTGTATGTACGTCCTACTGTGTGAATGTAAATAATAATAATAAATAATAATAATGAATGCCTGCAAATAATGTTTTTTATATGGCTTTAAAATGAAATTTTTATATAGATGCGAAATTTTTTTGTGATAGCCTCAAAGTTAATTTTAAATTGAACCTAAAAAGTCTTTGATTATCACAATAAAAAATTTGAATGAGATTCAAGTCTATTGTTTATAATAATAATAATAATGCACCATTTGTGTCAGGACTGAGTCATATCTTGACCCACCTTTTGTGTCAGGACTGAGTCATATCTTGACCCACCTTTTGTGTCAGGACTGAGTCATATCTTTGACCCACCTTTTGTCAGGACTGAGTCATATCTTGACCCACCTTTTGTCAGGACTGAGTCATATCTTGACCCACCTTTTATGTCAGGACTGAGTCATATCTTGACCCACCTTCTGTGTCAGGACTGAGTCGCTCGTTCTACAAGCAGCCTCCCATCGGTGGCCCCCGTCGCCATAGCGACGCCTCCCTCCCCCCGCCCCCCGAGCTGCAGGTGGGGTGCCACGTTGATTCGCTACACACAGAAAAATTGATGGTTCATTTGTACAATTACGCCCTTTATTACGGGCCAAAACTGTGTCAGGATGACCCACACAAGAGCAAAAAATGCATCAATTTAATTTATACATATTTAATACCTGATTTTCTTTTATATACACTTTTCAACACTACCGCTTAATTTTGCTGTACCCCGTTTAACTTAGTGACCGTTATATATAACCCTTATCGGTTTTCAGTTCTTCTCAGTGCGCGCCGGCGCGTTGTCGCGAGCGGTCATGCAGTGTCGCGCTCTGACCGACCCTTCACTGGACGGCGACATGAGAGGCGTGTGGCTCCTGACGCAGTGAGTGATATTATGAGGCAGTGAGTGATATTATGAGGCAGTGAGTGATATTATGAGGCAGTGAGTGATATTATGAGGCAGTGAGTGATATTATGAGGCAGTGAGTGATATAATAAAATATTGGATCAAAAGACGTAGAATTTTCTCTATATAAATCCAATAATATTTTGGAGCTGATAAAGTTACCGGGATTATTATTTATTTATTTGAATAAATATTGATAATAATTGTAATAATTAATTAATTATTTTATATTAATTTTTTAAATTTTATATTAATAATTAATTAATATAAATAATTATAATTATTAATTAATAATAATGATAATAATTATTATTATCATTATTTATTTTAAATAAATAATATCAACAACTTTTTTGACTGGGGCAGAGTGAGCCACTGGGGCATGGAGCAGGAGCGGCTGGTGCTGCTCCACGACTCCAGCCTCCTGGTCGTCAAATATGACTTCATTGCCCTCACTCCACTGCACTGCTCCAGGTGAGTGCATGCAGTGCTCCACTGCTCCAGGTCAGTGCATGCAGTGCTCCAGGTCAGTGCATGCAGTGCTCCAGGTCAGTGCATGCAGTGCTCCAGGTCAGTGCATGCAGTGCTCCAGGTCAGTGCATGCAGTGCTCCAGGTCAGTGCATGCAGTGCTCCAGGTCAGTGCATGCAGTGCTCCAGGTCAGTGCATGCAGTGCTCCAGGTCAGTGCATGCAGTGCTCCAGGTCAGTGCATGCAGTGCTCCAGGTCAGTGCATGCAGTGCTCCAGGTCAGTGCATGCAGTGCTCCAGGTCAGTGCATGCAGTGCTCCAGGTCAGTGCATGCAGTGCTCCAGGTCAGTGCATGCAGTGCTCCAGGTCAGTGCATGCAGTGCTCCAGGTCAGTGCATGCAGTGCTCCAGGTCAGTGCATGCAGTGCTCCAGGTCAGTGCATGCAGTGCTCCAGGTCAGTGCATGCAGTGCTCCAGGTCAGTGCATGCAGTGCTCCAGGTCAGTGCATGCAGTGCTCCAGGTCAGTGCATGCAGTGCTCCAGGTCAGTGCATGCAGTGCTCCAGGTCAGTGCATGCAGTGCTCCAGGTCAGTGCATGCAGTGCTCCAGGTCAGTGCATGCAGTGCTCCAGGTCAGTGCATGCAGTGCTCCAGGTCAGTGCATGCAGTGCTCCAGGTCAGTGCATGCAGTGCTCCAGGTCAGTGCATGCAGTGCTCCAGGTCAGTGCATGCAGTGCTCCAGGTCAGTGCATGCAGTGCTCCAGGTCAGTGCATGCAGTGCTCCAGGTCAGTGCATGCAGTGCTCCAGGTCAGTGCATGCAGTGCTCCAGGTCAGTGCATGCAGTGCTCCAGGTCTGTGCATGCAGTGCTCCAGGTCACTGCATGCAGTGCTCCACTGCACTAAAGTCGCCGGCTCCCAATGAACTAATAATTTCTAATTTCAACTGAAATAAGTACTAATTAAACGGAAATTAATAGTTGAACTAATAATTTCTATTGAGACGCATGCGAGTTAAGTGCAGTGTGTGCTGAGTGGTGACTTATGTCTCATTAGCGGTACTGTTTATATATTCTGATTATTAACTAATGAGCGTCGTTGCTTCTTCTTATTTGTGAAGCTCATTAGCTGAACTAATTAAGCGTCTTGAGCATTTGATAGCTTTCTTGCTTAATAGTTAACTCCTGTCATGTACCTAGTTAACAATCTTAAGTAGATTGGGAAACGTGTTAAGTAGTTTAGCAATCTTAAGTAGCTTAGGAAAGGTGTTGAGTAGTTAAGCAATCTTAAGTAGTTTAGCAATCTCGCGTATTTTTAAGTAGATAGTTTAACAATCCAAATTAGTTCAACAATTAATTAGTTCAAAATTGTTGAACAAATTAGTCCAAATTTGTTCAACAATTTTACGTGTTTTAGCAATTGTAATAGTTTAGTAATTTAGTAGTAGTAATTCAGTAGTTTAGTAGTTTCAAGTAGCTTAGCAATTTTAAGTAGTTTTACCAACCATATGTGGTTTACAATTTTTCGTATTTTGGCAATTTTAAGTAGTTTAACAAGCTTTGATAGCATATAAATCTCATTAAATCGCCTCATTAGCTCCTTGATTTAACACCCCCCATGTTACCCCGCCCCTCCCCCCCCCAGGTACCCGCTGGTGGGGCTGTCACGGGCTGTCGTGGGGGAGCTGGTCTACCCGCCCCGCTCCCTCGCCCCGTGAGTACAATGATATATATAATGATATATTGATATATATATTCATGTATATGATGATATATTCATGTATATAATGATATATTGATATATATAATGATATATTCATGTATATAATGATATATTGATATATATAATGATATATTCATGTATATAATGATATATTCATGTATATTATGATATATTCATGTATATAATGATATTCATGTATATTATGATATATTCATGTATATANTCCAATGATGTGTTGGCTGATGATGTCCGATGATGTGTTGACTGATGATGTCCGATGATGTGTTGACTGATGATGCAAGCTCGTGGATAATGAAAATGATTAGAATGTGACAGCAATTTATTCTGATATCCAGTTATTCTCTGACCCAATGACCATTCGGCCGAAGCCTAAGCGGTCTCCGAATTTTGTTAGGGTAGATACGGAAAGATCGGCAAAGATTTGTATGAACTTAGAAAAATATTGGACGCTTCTTAGAATGATAACATTTTATTTTTAACATTTTAATTTATATGGAAATATGGTCGGAAAAAGGAATTTACTTCAAAGAGACAAAAAAAGTCCGTGACAGGCGGAAATTTCCTGATAAAAAAGTGCGATAAGATAATTTGTGAAAAAATTGTGATTCTATACGTGCAGGAACACTAATTACCTACAAATTTAGTGGATAAACGGAAGTATAACACTTAATTTGAATGATATTCACAATGCTTCAAAAACGGTGAAAAATCGAATTTAAAATCGAATAATTGTCAGAATTTAGTTGTTAACCCGCATTCTGAACTCTAACGGTGAGAGTCTTTTACTGGTTGTCCCCATTTAGGCCATGTGACAATTTCATAAAGTATATGAAGAAAGCAAATCGTTGATGATCGAGAAATCAAACCCAAATGATTTTCTTTAGGAGCGCATCATGTTGGATATAAAAATACTAGCATCAACTATAACCTCTTTTTTCTTAAATTCAAGTTCTGTTTCATCATCTTCCATTTTATTCCTTCTTACTCTTACATTTTCCTTGCTTCCGCCTACATCATCTTTTCTCCTTGCCACTAATTATATATTTCCATCAACTTCTTTCGTCTGCCATCAACTTCTCCCTCCATTGTTTCATTCTACCTATGTCTCGTTTCGTACTCTGTTAGAAAAACGGTGAAAAAACGGTCCAACTGGCGTTCTAGTGGCCGGTCGCCCCGTGAAAATAAACTGTTTCGCCGTTTTTATCAGATGTTTTACGGATTTCTCGTGTTAAATTAGAATAAAAACGGCGACACGGTGTTTCTTTTCACGTGCCGACCGGCCACTAAAACGCCGGTAATACCGTTAACGGTAATTTTTCTAACAGTGTACGTTTCACTAGTTTCTAAACCTTACTCTTCCTCCCTCCTTTCCACTATGGTACACCTCAATTTCCGCTTACTTACGTTTATTTTAACTTTTTAGCGTTATTTCCGGACTGGCGGACAGTGTGATGTCCATCCTGCGGTCCGTGTTGTGGCCGCGGCTACATGCGACTCTGCATAACATCGCCGACACATCGATGTCAAAGTCCTTCCATAAGGAAGGTTAGTCTCTTATAACCTTCGCATGTGCTCCCATAACCATATATTTATGTCTTCCTCTTGCTATACTATTTAGACCCTATACACTGATGTGCTTCTGGGCCTTACTATGTCCGCTTTTCATAACCAATTTTGTTTATAACCGAAAAAAATAACGGTCCTCCGTAAGTCTCAACTTGCCTTCACTAATGCTGGTTTTTTCTCAACACACCTGTTTATGTATGCAGGCAAGCAAAAATTACATTGATGCCGTTAACGAAAAAATTGAGAACCTTCCATAAACTCACATGAAAAAATTAACTTTGATTTAATTTCAGAGAAACCTCCCAGGAATGAGTGCCGTGAAGCCAACAGCGGTGAAAGTGGCAACTGCGAAGGTACGGTTTTATTGAATAATTTCTTTTTTGTATATACACATTCATTTCTGTGCATAAATGTGTATTTTTTTCTCCACCGTGAATGGTGTTTAGTTCAAGAACGTGCTGATATTAATAAGTGTTATATACTAATTCAAAGGGCCGAGGGAAAAGAAGACGTTATAATAAATTCTGAACTATTCCGTTATTAGCAATGAATATAATTAATTAGGACACAGCATATTTTCTTCGAATTCTTAAATAATTTGTGGTTTTCTTCCGCGGAGTTTCGAAAAATAGACTTTAGACGAATATCCTTCTTCTAAAAGACATTAATTATCACTGGTTAACAAGAAAAACGGCATGAAAATTTTTTAATGTTTTCGTTACTTAAACACATTCACACAATGTAAACAAACTAGAATATCTGGATACTAATGTCAATGAGATACAGAACGTGAAAACGTATGCGACTGATGAGGGTTCTAGTCGCAACGAAGTTTAAAACCAACAAAAATCTAAGAGACGAACGTTTTGGAAAAAGCAACTAGAAATGTACCTACTACCTTATGAGTCGGCTGAGGCTTGTGATTAAGAAGTACAACTTCGGAAATGTATAGTAAAGTAACATGTAAACCCAGTCTTACAATGTGATTAAATTGTATCCGAATGTATCAGCAAACAGGTGCGCATAGCTCTTCGTGCATGCACATTCAATAACTCAACCATCACAAAATGACACGAAATAATCCATATAATTTTAATTGCATGCTCGTTAAATGAATTTGGCCTTATTATTATTCGATTGTATATCGTCGCAAGTAAAGAAACGTTAATTGATAAAAATAGCAAACTGATGTCCTTAAAATGGATAATAATAAACATATTCTAGAGCAGAGACGTTGAAAAACACATTCTTTTGGCAATACTAACGCAGAACTGGTTGATAAAACTCCTCAAGATACGAATGGTGAACAGCGACTTATCATATATGGTGAACATATGAAAGTGTTCATGACATACTCGCAGCACTCTAGCTTACCTGCCACCACCTCGATCTCCATGCGCTAAGTGCAAGTAGAAGTCAATACAGACCTCTGCAGACACGCGAAGTATCAAATCAATGCTACGATCTCCGTCACCTCAGTAACGTTTTGACAACAAACATGCGGCCGAACAATCAGACTCGCTTAAGTGCATGTTGCGGTGTAAGTGCACGTAGCGGCTTAAGTACTCGTAGCGGCCTAACACTTTAACCGCATCATGACCCATATGTGGGTCACGCGTGTCTGTCTCAACCTGCATCGTGACCCACATATGGTGCACACTCTTAAATTTATAATAATTCATTAAACTTCAATATCAACCTCCTCGATCACATTTTAGGTGTTGTAAGTAAAGGATAATGATGACGATAATGTATACTAAGCATATATTTTGCGTGTAGCGAGTAAACATTATTAATCATTCTTTGTTGAACTTGAGTCCTTAGGCGCTTTATGACGAAATGGAATGCTTCAGATTGAAGCATGAAACGCACAGATATGGTTTATTCTTGCAAGTGTCGCAATAAGTGTTTATCTTGCGAGTTTTTGAACGGGCTACTTTAGTTTCTTCCGCATGGGCAATTTGGCTGTAGCAAGACAGACATCTCTTCCTCTTCTTGCTTTTAGGCCCATCAGCCTCAACCAGTTCATGAGATTTGCGCTTTCCTGAGATGTTTGATCTACCTGGACCCGGGTTCAGATTCTCTTTAGCGATTCCGCAAATGAGTGACATTGCAAGACTCTCTTTGAATTTCAGAATTGACGTTTTTCTTCGTCGCTGCGAGAGACAAAATTGGTTATAAATAACCCAAGCATTTACAATTGAAGTTCCTAACAGCAATTCAATGGCAAGTTTTCTGTACCATTTGGTGCTTTTTCTGAGAACTGAATTATAAAAAGTCATTTGGTCCGATTTGTCAACCCCAACTTTTGCAGCATTATAATCTGTAATGCATGCAGGTTTCATCACCTCCTTACCCATTCGATTTTTTTACCAGTTGTAATAAGTTGCAAATCATGATCTGGGCAGGTTGATAGTGTGAAGACATCTCTCTTATCTTTCCAGTGGCATATTTTTACTCCTTTTGAGTTCATCTTTCCTGTTACCTCGCCTCTTTTCAGTTTTGCTGACATAACATCTTGTGGTAGTAGTTTCCTGTTCTTGCGTACAGTTCCACAATAGTAAGTTTTTTCTTGGAGCAATTTCTCGGCTAATGGTACCGAAGAATAGTAGTTATCAGCATAGATGGTTGCTCCATTTTTTAGAAGAGGCTTCGCCAGTTTGAAAACAATTGACTCCGAATGGTTATGCTCAGGCACATTCGACAAGTTGCCAGTGTATACTTCAAAATTCCATGTATACCCATTCACAGTGCAAAGCTTGTATAGTTTGATGCCGTATTCATGTGACTTGCCAGGAATGTACTGTCTGAAGAAAATTCTTCCTCTAAATGGAACCTGCAACTCATCCACGACTAGTTTCTCCCCAGGAGAATACACTGATTTGAAGTTATTCTTCAACATATCAAGGATTGGTTCTATTTTGTGCAGTCTTCTGTTTTGTTCAAAAGTATCATTATCGTTGAAATGCAGCATTCGCAGAAGGAGAAAAAATCGACTTCTAGTAATATTTCTTTTCACAAAATCATAGGCATAAAGTGTTTTCTTTGACCAATAGCATTCCATACTTGGCATGTTGACAAGGCCCATAGAGATCATGATGCCAAGAAACCTTATTTCGTCATTATTTGTCAGTTTCCAATCTGATAGAAGTGACTTCCTAGTCACTCTTTGAGTTTCAAAAACTTGCTCTGCATATCTATTTGTTTCCTGAACAATATGCGATATAACATCGTCAGTTACAAACAATTTGAAGGCATCAATAGGTGAAACAGTTCCATCTGCTCCAGAAGGTACAGGTTGTACTAATAGTTGTTCATTTCCTGTGAAGGAGAATGATCTCGCTGAAGCTACGGTTGAATTCCATTCATTGCCTGCGTTGTCATCACATGCTGAGCTGGCATCATCATCTGAAACGTCATTATTACTTGAATCGTTATCAGAACTACTTTCTGATTCATTTAGAGCATAAGTTGGTGAAAAATCATTGCATGTATCGGATGAAGAATCAGCAGAATCTCCAGAATCAGGGCTATCTGCTCCATTTTCATCAGCATCATGTTCAGCATTTTCAGAACCTCCGTGTTTCCGGTAAAATCGAGATGGATCCATGGGCCTGAAATGAGGATATTACATAATTCATTATATAGCAAACACTAAGTGTGTCCAATAATCAACAATATATAATGAATACTTGAAGGATCTCACAAGAAATTTTACAAATAACATGCGCTGGTCATGGTCACATATGGTGCACGATGCTACAGATAATAGCTACAATTACTCTCCACATCGTGCACCTCTATTGGTTCACGGGGATCGTGACCCCATGTAGCGCACGTTGCACAAAATGAACACAGCGCTTACTGTCCACATCATGTACCACATTTGTCCCACGGATTTTATAACACCAAATGTTTGTACTTACGTTCTTAGAGCGACACACTTGCAACCTCTCGTCTTCCTGGCTCAGTGGTGACTGAAGCAATCGTAGTTTGAATGAGATGCAGACGGGGCATAATGGCGATTCTCGGAGATGCGGTTAAAGTGCTAAGTACACGAAGCGGCTTCAGTGCACATAGCGGCTAAAGTGCACGTAGCGGTGTAAGTGCATGTTGCGGTGTAAGTGCACATAGCGGCTTCGGTGCACGTATCGGCCGATTCCTCGTCTGTGATTGGTAGTTTATACACGTGAAAAATTGTCAGTGATTGGCAGAACTCTTACGGACGGAATGTGAGTGATTGGCAGAACACTCAATTATTTTAGATAGTATTGTCCTGACCGCATCTCTCTTAAAACACTGCAATCCGTAACGCCCATGTGGCGTTCGAAGTATTTTGTATAGCGGGATCTATCACATGATGTTGTCCAAACGCTGACTCAGGTCTAGAACTTTTCTATCAATCTCTATCACGTCTAATGAATATTACGTTTCAATTACAGATGATAATATATAAGAATTTACATGTTATAATTATAATGAATATAATGAGACGCCAGTTTGACACCGGACACAGTTAGGTAGCATATCTTGTAAACTCATTGTTAAGCACGAGTCAATTTTTATGAATTCTGTCATCAATTAAAAACGACTGTAGAAGTTAGATTCTCTTCATTTTCTTTATTGCCGCGTTCGCGTAGAGGCGAAACGAATTTTTACTTGTATAATAATTGTTTACTAATGCAGTAATTGTTTAATGATGCCCTAATTATTTAATGATGCACTAATTGTTTAATGATCCACTGACTGTTTACTAATGCTCGAATTTTTTACTAATGCACTAACTGTTTACTGATAAACTAATAATTTAGTATTAGAATAGTAGTTTAATAATTTCGATCTAGGATGAGGGCAAAAATGGTCAAAATTTCGTTAATTGAAGCAAATGAGATTTTGGACGGAACAACCCACACAAACATGGGGAAAATTCAAGGATTTTAGAAATATTTTTCTCTCATTTCTCTGAGCATAAATGCAGTAGCAGCTTGGGGTGGGCATGCTAGAACCGGTAAGGATAATCTCTACGAACAATAACTAATTTATTCCGATGACGTTTAAATGTTGTTTAATTTTCTTTCAGGTCCGCCTTCCGCTTCTCTTGGACTAAACTCCGATCCTCGGTTAGTGAAACACACTTATTAGTTATTCGGTTTGTAGTAATCATTTATGCACCTATTGATTTGATTAATAAAAGAATGCTCACATATTAAGACTATAAAATTATTTTGCACGTCCTAAAATCCGCTTTAAAATTCAAGTAATATCCTGTTTCGTTTCCAGTAATTTGCCGGGGCTGCGGCTTTTCAGCCACCCAATCACGGATAAACTTGGTCACTCGTGTAATTCAGTAACGCCTGAAAGTGAAACTGATCGTGATGTGACTACAAAAACATGCCGTCAAGTTGTTGCTCCTCTGCGCCATGATGACATTTACAAAGGTTGCCAAAAACAAGATGGTGGCTGTACCAGTTGCCAAAAACAAGATGGTGGGTGTACCGATTGTCAAAAACAAGATGGTGACTGTACCGATTATCAAAAACAAGATGGTGGCTCTACCAGTTGCCAAAAACAAGATGGTGGATGTACCAGTTGCCAAAAACAAGATGGTGGCTGTACCACTTGCCAAAAACAAGATGGTGGTTGTACCAGTTGCCAAAAACAAGATGGTGGCTGCACCGAGCTCCAAGAAGAGGATGGTGACTATATCAGTTGCCAAAAACGAGTTGGTAGTTACGACAATCTCAAAAAACAAGATTGTGGCTGCGGAGATCTCTATACTAAGAAGGACATTTTTCAGAATGATGAAGAACAAAAAGACGCACCCAGAGTTTGTACAAAACACGATTGCGTCTGTATTGGCCAAGAAAAGCACAAAACCGGCCGCAATAAATGTGAAAAACAAGCTGGCGAACCAACATGGCGTCAGAGATGGAACCCATTCTGCAACGATTTGCCCTACCTTACACTGACGTCTCATCCTCTCTTCTGGTGCACCTCAGGTCAGTTCAAACTATTCTAAATCTACAAATTTTAAAGTTTGCAATAATTAATGTTATCGGAATGGATATGATAACATTTTTCATGAAACTATTATACTTTTGAATCATCGTTACACGTTTCAGACAAGTTTATCGAATGTATCAAACGTTCACGACACCTCGAATAAGAACAAAAGTTATTCATCCTTATTATAACTGCCAATAAATTAAACGAACTCTTGGCACAGGTGATGACACATCGATGTATGACGTCCTGCATTTATCGCGGGAGTTATCGGTGGCGCTGGATGAGCTGGCCAACCGAGCGGACGCTCCTGTATGCAAGCTCAAAGTGGCGCCCATGTTTCGCTCTTTGTACGACCATACAAATGATGTGAGGAGCTCTAATCTGCCTCACGTGCCACGAAACTGCACTGAAACGGCGCCGTTTGGCTCTAATGTAGAACTCAAGGCTAATAAAAATACGACCTCAGATAGCGATGCTAAATCAGATGGATCGGCGAAAAGTTTAAATAAAAATCCCAACGACGCAGAGAGATTTTGTGGGGATGTGGATGAAAATCGAAAGACGCAAAAAGATCTGATGAACAGCGCCCTGCCAAACAACCCTGAAAAATGTATTAAAAACGGCCGTTCCGATCAAAGTTCCGCATTCGCGGAAGATTCTTGGCAGATTTCGGCCCATTTCCCGCAGACAACCGGCGATGTTCAGCATATTACGACCGATTCCTGGCAGATTTCGGCCCATTGTCCGCAGACTACCGGCGATACTCAGCATGTTACGACCGATTCTCCGCCGGTTGCAGCCGGCACAGCGTCTGACGAGGACGACGAAGACCTGCAGCTGGTGGTGGAGAACTACGTGGGTCTGGTGTCCCTGCTGCACAACGCAGCGCATCTGGGATATTTCAAGACCAGGGGGAAAATTAGCTTCTAATCTAATCTTCAATCTAATCTAATTTGCGGCTGATATGGAAGTTAGAATTAGCATCTGATTTACTACGACAAAAAAGGGCTCCTACTTTTCTGCTAGTGAAGTGTGGGCTTCTAATTAAACATTCTGTTAGGTAGGATGGGCATACTTTACTCCCACTGGAGGATGGCTTTCTACTGTAACTTACTGTCACTGGGAGGGAGGATAGGCCTACTTTACTCCCACTGAGAGGATAGGCTTCTACCCAACTCCTACTTGTAAGCGTATTTCTTACTAATACCGTCAGATGGGAGGGTGGGATTACGATGTTATGACCTCTGAAGATTGTAGGTTTTTTTCTATAACGTATTTTCCCTGAAAATGTTCCTTTTAGAGTATATCCTCGATTTTGTAGGTTTAAGTACGGATCTAGTGCCAATATATCGTCTAGTCAGTATTCTTATAAGACGATACACTGTATTTAATCTGGTCAGTATTAAAGAATATTTAGTATTAAGGTGACTGCTTCGATGCAGTTTAGTCTAGTCAGTATTTATTTAATGAGAATACATTCCATTTATTGGTGACAGCTTTAATGCAGTTTTATCTAGTCAGTAATTAAGATAAAATATTTACTGTAGATATAGACGATGTTTGCCGTTCATCAAGACATTATTTATTACAATGTTTGGTGCTATTTACAAAATATTAAGCTTACATTCTTATTTTTAAAGTGTTGTTTATTTGTTCATGATTTAAAATGAATTAATGTAGACTGCTACGTTTTTCCTACCTGATCTAATGTCGTGAATTCTTTGTATGTAAAAGGTATTAAATTTTGATGTATATAATGTAACACAGTATTATTAATTAAATATGATTTCATTGAATATTCGTTAATATTGTTCCTACAATTCTTCATTATAAGCCTAATTTTACCAGCGATATATAAGACGATACACTAGCTGTTCCGTCATCAGTGATGGTGTTGGTCATTATCATCACAGTATCGTTGATACTATCTACTATCAGTTATAAGTATTATAAATGGCGTTTAACGGGTCATGCACCATATAAATAAATATGCATTATATATTTCATCTCTACAAACATTTATTCGCTTGCAAAGTTAATACTAGAGTTTTAGGAGAAAATAGTATTCGTCATGGACGAATACTATTCATACGTTTTCAATGGTTCCCCCTGCAATCAGTAACCAAGCGTTAGCAATCCAACCATGTTCAGTAATGTTGCTCAGGACTTGCATGGGTTAGCGTAGGTGCATTCAAGAGCTTAACGCGTAAGTGCTGGACAAATTCCGCTATTTTGTTTTTTCTATTGCATTGGCCGGAAAAAAAATTTGGTGGCGCACTCCCTTATTAAATTTTAAAACTACGAAAAATGAAATTTATTTTTTTTTGCACTGGAACCTATAAATTTACTCGTAAATATCGAATTATAGGCCTTTTTGTCCGCGGACTTGGCCTTTTTAGCGCATTTTGTCCGGCATTGCCGTCTGTCTGTCCGTGACGTCACGGACGGACGAGAAAATGCGCTCTCTGTCACTCACTGCAGTGAGCACTGATCTAATTTTTTAAGCTATCTGGCATCCCTGGTGTTTCGTGCCTCACTCTCAACGTCTTATTAGTTTCTGTTACATCTCTAGTGAATGTACAGCGATGAAGCAGAATCTTAATACTACAGAGTTTGTGAACAAATTATACTTTACGTACATTGAATTAAAGCTTGGAGACCAGCATGAAGCTTAGTGGTATGATACTCGTAAAAAATGCATTCAGTTACCGGATTCATATGAGGTGGCGGAGGTGCAAGAACCACAATGACAATGTAACTTTTGTTCATGCAATGATAAAGGTAATCATTCAAAATTTAAGCAATATATTTCATACCCAATTCTTCAATCGCCCATTCGTCTCAGTTCCCATTTTACAGATATACCCCACCCAACTATTAAGATGATTATTGAAATTATAATTATATGATTAATTTATATATATTATAATAATTTATAATTAATATCTTAATCATAATTATATGATTAAGATTATTGAATAATCACTTTGTTATGTTATGATAATCTCCGATTATCATAACATAACATAGTGATGTCGGCGCTGAAGTGTAGGCCTGATGTGGCCTGTCGCCGATTCTTTTCGTGCCTTGTTCACAGAAGATCTAAAATCGTGTCATTTGACCGGATCTTTTCATGACTGACGATAGTTTGAAGAAGCGACTAGACTTCCACCGGGTTCGATAAGGAGCTAGGCATTTCAAGTCTGAACATATATTTCTCCATAGCTTTATCTAGTCTGTTCTTGAACGCGTTTATGGAGAAGTCGTGCCTGAGGAAGGTGATAAATCAAGTTTGAGCTGCGAAGTTGACACAAGACGAAAGTAGTTTTGCCAGGATGAGACAAATGATTTGGTAACTTGAATGTTCCTGCAAAAGGAGGAATATAAATATTGATGCCGATAGTGTCATGCTCAGTTCTGACGTCGTGAAAAAGACTTCGTTCCTTACTCCGTCCAAGAGAAAATTCTAAATCCAATATGATCATGCGTAATGGCGTCCGTTAATAATACTCTAAAAGAAAAATCTTGAAGTTGGTTTACTCCACAACAGTGGTTTTTACGCTTCAATTCCTTAGGCGATTCCGTGCACCTTAAGCCTCTGCCGCCTGACATGAGTAACCGGAGAAATATTGTCTCGCGCCTACTTCCCGCAAAGGATAGGTTCTAGTGAGCGCTAAATGACTTGCACTGATGGTTGCCGCCACGTACGACAACTTTAAAATGTTCTCTGTTGCGTACAAACGTCCTCATGTTGCTGCACTCAGTAGTTTACGCATAATTTAAGTTGAAAGTTATGTTCCCGGAGAGTGACATACGGCGGTAGAGGGCTAAGGAAACCTACGAAAACTTGGAATTTATACTTCATAAACTAAAATATAAAAACCACTATTGGCAAGTAGTCCGGGACTCAGTAGTATTGTGCATGCTGCCCGAGCAACACACTGGGTATCACAAATACGAAATACCTTAGTTGTTGTGTCAGTGCGATAGTTGAGACCCACAGAATAACATTGGACCAGAAAAATTGTGAACAACCGAGGGTGTTCACAGCAGGGTTGCCAGGTGACCTAAAAACGGACAAGTCCGCGAACAAAAAACGCCTATAACACAATATATACTAGTATATTTGTAGGCTTCGGTGTAAAAATTCCATTTTTTGCAGTTTTTTAAATTTAATTAGAAAGTACCCTGTCATAAATTTTAGCTGGCCAACGCAATTGAAATAAAACTAAATCACGGATTTTTTTCAGAAAAAAGCGTCTGTCAAGTCTGGTTCACGGTCCATGAAAAAATGTCATATGAGAATTTTGATAACATATAATAGTTTTTTATCACCTCTACTCAGAAAATAGGGGCCTTTGAGGCAATTTGTGAAATTACTTCAAGGATGAGAGTGTTTTAAATACTTGTCACGAAAATTTCAACCATCTTGAAGGTAAAATTAGCAGAAGGTGTGTTTTTCGGTCCATAGCTACATCATAAGAATTATGTCTGACATGACATCACGACATCTATGCCAAATCATGAAGAAGTAGCGAGGAATGCATTTAATGCGGTTGTGGATAAATTTTTAAGTAATCACAAAATCCCGTATACATAATAATCGTCGGAAGATAGTTGATAGCGATTCAAGCCACAGGTTGCCTAATGAGCTTGAAAAGGCATTTCTTCCATCACACATTAACCATTTTCCTGTAAATTTGGGTGTTGTGAGTGACCAAGCATAATTTTCTACCAGGACAAAGAAAAGAGAGACAAAGGAAGATGGAATATTGGATCGGGTGACCCATGTGGATACATGCGCAGTTCAGAGTACCAAGATTGGAGCGATGAGCTGCGTGTTCGATCTCAGCTACCTGCTACAGTTCTGGCCGGGTGGTTGTTGACATTAAAGTGAATTTAAAAACTTATTAATACTAATCCAATTTAGAAACGGCTAAAACTAAGAAGTCCTAAAACTAAGAAGTCCTAAACTCATTATAAGGTCAAATGTAGCGGGATTATCACTGAACACAACAGCGCGAGTAGCGGGATTACAAGTGGACACAAAACAAGTAGCGGGATTACCAGTGGGTTGACTATGTGTTGAATAAACCCTACATCGGCAGGTTGTGTAGTGCCAGATCTTGTGGGTTGAACATAGGATAATATATCTTATCCTACGTCCTATCCTATACATTATCCTATATGAGTGAGTATATCCTACGTTAGGCGGATGTGTTCCGTGAATCACGTGTTAATACCTTGTAACGCGTGCGTCACAACGCGGATGAAACTGCCGCAGTCGCGGTGGTCGTAAGGGCCGGTTGAAGCTACGGACGACAACGGACGTGTGTAAGTTTTTCTGCCCATTTATCGACATCTGACGACGAATAGTTAATTGAGATTATTGCATTGATAGTTGAATTTTTCATTGCATTAATAGTTGAATCCGTCAAATTAAACAAAAAACGGATAAAATGCCCAAACGCAGGAAAAAGGAACAGGGTGATACTGCTTCAGTATCATCTGACTGCTCCGAGACCAACTCTCAATCTGCATCACTCTCTAAGCCTAATCTCTCTGGAAGTGCAATACCGACCTGGTCTCAAATGCCGCCTCTCAGCCCCAATGACACTGTCCTACCTAGTGCAGAGCCAGAGGTTGAGGTACATGACATGGACGACTTACATGTTAACGACACTGTCGACACAGATACATTTGAGGGCTTCCTACCTAGGCTGGAAAGCTATAACAACAACCTTCTGAATGCCAATGATAAATTTGAATCTCAGCAACACGCATCCATGCCAATCCCAAATCATCCTGACTCTAACAATAAAGTAATTATAATAGAACCTGTTGCAGATCCTGATGGCCCTGGCACTCGCCCATTGAGTAAGTTCTTCTCTAATGATATTGCTATTAGCACAGCTCTGGCTAAATCACCATTTGGTCAAGTGGGCATTAGCCACTTTAACAAGAACTCCAGACGCCAGCTCCTTGTAGTGACTTTGAAAGAGGATGCCCCTAATGATCTGAACCAACTTCTACGTGTAAATAAACTTGGCTCATGGAGTGTGAAGTGTCGTCTTCCTCTGAACCAGACAATGTGTTCTGGAGTCATTGGGCCATTTGGAGAGGACATATCTGATGAGGAACTAACAGCTGCTCTCAAGGAAGCAGGGCACAAGGATGTAAGCGCAGAGTGAATACTAAAAGGAAAACAACAAATTCGGACTTCTATGTTCAAGATCAATTTCCCCTCTAGCACTTTACCTGCATACCTCTATGTTGGATATCAGCGGTTCAAAGTTAACCCTTTTGTAGCTGACCCATGGCAGTGCTACAAGTGTCAAAACTTTGGGCACAATGTTTTATTTGTATTTTTTTTTTCTTGTTTTGTGTGTGTGTGTGTGTGTTTTTTTCTTGCAGATTCTTTCAGATTATTAGATACTTAGATTGTTACTAAATGATAGTTAGGCGTAAACCAAAAACTGTTTAGGCAAGGGGCTAAATGGACCAGTTTCCAGTGCTCCTATAAGAAGTAACAAGAAGAAGAAGAAGAAGGTGGTCGTAAGTTGTACGGCGGTTTTCAGCTCAGCTATTCAGCTTGAAAAACAGTTGCGTTATAAGTACTGACGAACATAAATACTTTTAAAAGATCCGGTCAAATGACACGATTTTAGATCTTCTGTGAACAAGGCACGAAAAGGACAAGAATCGGCGACAGCCTGTCGCCGACAGGCCACATGGGCACATCAGGCCTAGGCCTAGGTACACTTCAGCCCCGACATCACTATGTCATGTAGATAAATTCTACGACTATCGTATTTTGAACAGTGGTCTTATGATTTACTATTATATCATATTTAACTCTTGTCTTGAGTACGCTGGCCGCGTATATAACAGCGATCCTAATTCCTAAGATCTATAAACGATCGTCAGTTCTATTTCTACCAGTCCGTACCAGGATTGTAAGTTCAACATCCTGCAGTTCTACGATGGCCGTAGCCCGTAAGTATAGCGCTGGCCGCTGGTTGACCCGCATCCATTAGTGACACTGATGAAAACAGCTCAGATATTCCTAAATAAAATAAATGTTCAACCTAAGAGGTATTATATCTAAAATACAATTTTTCTTTCTAATTTAAATTTATTTCTGTCATAACAATGATTTAATTCATGTAGAGACAGTAGAGCTTCTTCATTGCTTGATGAATGATAATTATTGATTTGTTTGTCAAGGGATAGACTCAAATCCTGCATTTGTAGTGATTTATTTTGACATTTGTATTGATTTGTATACCAGATTTAATTTTTTAAACTATTTTAATGGAAATGTCAGGACTTTGTACATTATTCTAGATATAAACTGATATATGGGTAACTTAATTTAAGCCAGCCGTGTATCTACTCACGCACAAAAACAAAATCCCTCTGGCACTTTTCCCGGAAATTTTTGGCTAGCATCCTAGCAACACTGGTGACTGGTCATTAATGTCATGTCCCTCTGGATGCTCTCACCCCTGGCATTTTTCCCAGAAACGTTTGGCTAGCAACACTGGTCAGTCTCCGTTTAAATAACTAATAATATTAATAAATAATTATGAGTGGTTAGTCCTGACCGTTAACAGTCATGATAAGTGGGGGAGGGGGTTCCCCTTAATCAACACGAAATCAGTTATTGTTTTTTGTGCTATTTTTTGCAAAAATATCGTGAAGCGCTCAGCTCAATGTCACGGTACTGAGTTGGGGATGAGGCAACCCGCAAGGCTGCGCTCAGTGCTGCGGGAGGGATAGACGGTCAAGGGATAGACTCAAATCCTGCAGGAGTTTTATCAATTAGTGCTAGCCAGACCTGTAAAAGTCCTATTTTTTCTGAAATATTGCAGCTCTAATATAATTTAATTTCAGTTTAGTAGGTATGAAATCTTGCAGCTCTAATGTCATGTATTTTTGTTTGATTGAAAAAATTGCAGTTTGCACTCTGCACACACGTCATTTTATAAAATTTCAAACTTCTGCAATCTGCACTATTTCAACAATCCCGCCAAAATATCTTGCACAACAATATGAAACAAGTCAACCTAAAACGTTTCCCTACAGATTGTGTGTTTGCGGTCATGTCTGAGCGGTCAGACTGCATTATCTCATGAATAGTTGCCACTCAAGTGAAGACAAATGTTAGCATTAATTGTTTTTAGGGTAAAATTAGAGATTAGGGGTAACACATGCAAGGGACTTGGTAAAAAGTTCATGGCTGCCTGCTCCTAAATGCTTATTACGGCTGGAATATGGAATTAATGTCTCAAAAAAATTAAATCACAGCTCAAAGAAATGGAATCATGGCTGGCAAATCCATAAAACCACGGCTCCAAAAATTCAGTCACAGCTTGCCAAGTAGATATATTCCATGCCTAATGCCAGCTCATCAAAATCTGACTTAACTGCTGGCAGAGCTGGAAAAGTTTTTTTTTTCTTAAACATCTTGGCTCTAATATCATATAATTCCAGTTGGTGTGAAATCTCATGGCTCAAATGTCATAAATTTTTGTTTGATTGAAAAATTGTTGTTAGCACTTTGCAAGCCTATCATTTCATAAAATTTTCCGCTTATGCAATCTGCACTATTGCTTTACCATTCCCGCCAAAATGTCCTGCAAAACATAATCATCGTAATGTAAACAGGTCAACCTAAATGTTTTGTTGAAGATCGTTCATTTGGTTCATAGTTGCAGTCATGTCAGGCTGCATTAACACATGTTCAGCCTACAGTAAAGACAAATGTTATTGTTGTTGTTTTGACTGTTTTAGGGTAAAGTTAGAGATTTGAGGTAACACCTGCATGGACTTTGTAAATCAATTCATGCCTTGTGAATGGCTCTTCATGACTGAGGTACGGAATTCACAGCTTGGAAAAATGGAATCACAGCTCAAAGAAATTGAATCACGGCTGGCAAATCCATAAAAAACCCTGCCCACAGCTAGAAGCTACTGAAACAGCAAGTTCATATCCAGTAAACTCAAAAAATAATGCTTTAAGCCAACAAGAAGTACCACCACCCTTAGCTACTTTACCATCCTTGCAAGCTAACATAGAATTAATGGTAGAGCAGGACAACCAGGACCAAAGTTCAGCATAAGCAACCAGACTACCCATCAACAGCACTGGAAAGAAAAGAAACTCAGTACATGCAGACCTATCCAGTAAAAGCATAATACAGAATCTACCCCCATCAACAAGAAAGGCCCATGTCAGAAGCCTAGATGAAAATATTATCTTAGCCAAGCTAAACCCTCTGAAGCTGGCCTAAACAATAGACCAAATATGTGGATCAGTTCAAGGAGTACCCTCAAACAGGGTACCGTAAACTGGGGTAACTTTGACCACTTTTTTATTTCAAAATGATGCCATTTTTTTACTAGATAAGTTAAACTTAAATTGAAACATGCAAAATACAGGTCTATACTCTAGCTTTACTCACCATAAATTGCTGGCTCCTGCCTCTCATAGTTTTGATGTAATGTCAAAAAAAGTAATCATTTTTGAGTTTTAGGGGTTTTTGTTAAAAAAACGAAAAGTGGTCAAAGTTACCCCGCCGGTCAAAGTAACCCCATTTTACGGTAATAAGGACAGGCGGAGTAATAAGGAACAGTCCAACATTTTGTAGGAATGTTGTAGCAGCTAAACTAATTGAAATATTGCAAAACTAAAAATAGTGGCATAAAGTTAAACATTTTTACTATCTATGTAGCATAAAACAAGTTAAGAAATCATACATTTACCACCTTTCATCATACATTAACTACCTCAAAAAATCCTTGAAAAAAGTGTGAAAAGTGAGATTTTGGAAAATTACCTCTGCTAAGGTCTGTAGAAAAAAAAAATATTAACCGTATTAAAAAATTGTACTTACATTAAAGTTGCACACAGGTGTTGGCTTAAGGGGAGCATCTATGTGGTGAAAAAACTTTTTATTTATGGATGGATCACTTTGAAACTTTGTACACCTACGTGAAATGGAATTCTAAGACTTTTTTGTTCATGTAAATTTAAAAAAAATGAAAGAAAACATGAAATTCTTGGAAAATGGCTACAAAGGGATTACTACAGAAGTCTATCTCCTCTTAGGACTTTGATGCTACAACATCAAGGTGCATATCATTTGATGAGTAAGGACCATATCTATCGATTTGTTGTAGCTTGTTTTGAATTTTGAATTTTTGTGGATGGGGGTAGAATTTTTTGCAAAATTTTCAAAAATTTTAGATTTTCCCCCTTTCAAAATTAAAAAATTCCCTCCCCCCTTTCAAAATATTTTCAAAACCATAACAAAACTGAAAAAAACTTACCATTTCTAGATATTTTAATTGCGAATCAAATGGTATATGTCTCATCGCTGTAGCTTCAAAACTCTAGCAGGAGATAGGTTTGCCGTGACAATAGGTATGAATGTTCAGGAGAGCGCAACAAAAACCCGCCTGCATCGCAATAGGTACTCAATGTAGCAAGGATATGAAACTAAATGTTACTGGAGCTTGATTCCAGTCAAGGATGGTGGGAGTGACTGCATGCACACCACCCTGTACAACGCCAGGCGGGTAACTGAACTGCAGCTCAAGCTAACACTCTACTTAAGTGCTTGGCAGCTAATTTCCCCCTATCTTATTTGTTATAGAACTCCAAAACCCCCTCCCTTACGGGATGTGTTGTGATTGCATAAATCAATGTACAGAGATGGTGTTGGTAACATTGGATAGCTAAGAATGTCAGCTTTAAGATAAGACTAAACACCGGGAAAGCCAATACCGTCGATTTTCCACCTAGATGCTCCCCTTCAAAATGTGATTGACAGAATTAGCATATCGCATTCCAGAAAGAAAATGGTAGCCATTTCCACACGATGGGGTAATAAGGGACACCCCCCAGGGTAATAAGGGACACCCACCCCTAAAAACGCAGTTACAGTAGAGCCTTGGTTAGCAAAGGCTCCAGTTCTAAGAAAATCAATTAACAGCAAAGAATTTTGATTAGATTTACCTCGCTCAGCAAAAAAACTTCACTTGACAAAAAATTAGTGCATTATCGGTCATCACCCAACTGTGCATAGAATGTCATAGATAGAATTTTAACCAGGCAACATTGAATGTAAAGTTATTAACCTAAACTATGATTTTTTTCTCAAAAAATATAATGGGTTGTCACTAAATTATTCCTTTGTGTTTCAGGTATGTTTTTACAATCTTTTTTGTTATAGTGAATTCACTTGACTCAATTAATATGGTGCAAAATTACAAGCCATCCTGTAAGCTTACCTAAAGAAGAAATGCTACATGGCTGCTGATATGAAGCTTGCTGTGGACAAGGTTGTTGTCAATGCTAAATGGCATGTCCATGGATTAGGTAATATGACATCAATAATACTGTAATGTATGGAAGAGGTAATATCATATCAAGAAAGGAAAAACAAGTAAAAATCACAGAATATATCATTTGTTCTACATCTACATCATCTACAAAGGAAGAGGAAGACTTCAGATTACTGTTAGTAATGGATGAGAACACTGCATATTTCAAACATTTTAAAATTAAGTTTTATTTCAAGTGGCCATTATTACCCCATTCCCAGGGTTAGTTCATGAGGCTTTTATTTCGCATCTGGCTCGTTACAAATTGCATATGGAATTTTTTCAAAGATGCCATACAATAGCCCTCACAAATACCTTTAAACTGAGCCAAAACTTGTTTATGAAATGTTTCATGGTGAGAAGTTATAAGGGAAAAACGCTCAAAACCATCCCTTATTACCCTGTTTGATGGTACAGCACCTAATATCAGGATGGCTTTATATCTCTTGCCACATATTAGAACAAGTGAATACACAGAGGTGGGCAGCCAGGGCAGTAGTGCGCTACCGTAAAATGGGGTAACTTAGACCGGCGGGGTAACTTAGACCACTTTTCGTTTTTTTAACAAAAACCCACACAACTCAAAAACTATTTGACATAAAAAAATTTTGTCAATGGGCATTAAAGGCCTAATACTGAGGCTACATAACACAATAGAAAGATTTAAAAAGTGTGCATATCTAATAGGTTAAAAAATTAAAAATGTGACCCACAAAAAAAAAGCTATTATTTAAAGCCTATCAGAGTACCCCCTCCAATTTTTTTATTTTTTTGGTTAAATTACTCCAGGTTTTGATGCATTGTAGTAGAACTCTTCTAGTTACATATGCAAATGACAAATTTTAGGAAAGTGTCATAGTTTGCAAATGGGGGGCGCCGCCCCCAAATGGGGTAACTTAGACCACCTAATGTCAGCCCTGAGGGGGTAACATAGACTGGCTTGGAAGTTAATATAAAATTACCATATATAACATATTTTATGTTTGACAGCCTATTTATGTTTTTTCTTTATGTTTCAGACTCTACAGAGTCTTATATATGGTAATTTTAACTTAATTTCCAAGCCAGTCAATATTACCCCATCAGGGCTGCCATTAGGTAGTCACATTTCCCTCATTATGGGGCGGTGCCCCCCCATTTGCAAACTATGACACTTTCCTCAAGTTTGTCATTAGCATATGTAACTAGAAGAGTTCTACTACAATGCACCAAAACCTGGAGTTATTTTACCAGAAAATATAATTGATTTTTACCACCCGGTCTACGTTACCCCAAGAGCTGGGGTAACAAAGACCATCACTTTTTTTGAAATTACATAAAGACTATGAGAGGCAAGAGCCAGCAATTTATGGTGAGTGAAGCTAGAGTATAGACCTGTATTTTGCACGTTTCAATTCAAGTTTAATTTAGCTAGTAAAAAAATGGCATCATTTATAAAAAAAAGTGGTCTAAGTTACCCCATTTTATGGTACATGTAGTGGAAACTACATATTCAAGTAGCAATACGAGGTTTTGCCGCTACAGAGCTACCGCTACATTTATAGATAAAGCCCTTAGATTTTACTTAATAGTAAACTTATTTTTATATTTCAATTTGCTTACGACTTGTGAGTAATTGTTACAGGTATTGTTATGTTTCAGTTTACTTGCAGGTAAATGTTACAGGTACTTTTATATTTCACTTGACATGCAACTGGCGAGTAAATTTTACAGGTATTCTTTTACGTTTCAGTTTTTTAAAGTTATTTTTACACAGTTATTTTTATGTTTCACCTTCCCTACATGGATGTCTACTTTAATCTACCAATCTCAAAAATTATCCATATATATATACGAATAAAAGACTGATTTTTTATATGTATCTGTGGATAATTTTTGAGATTGGTAGATTATAGTAGGCATCCATGTAGGGAAAGCTAGACCTAAAAATAACTGTAACTTTTATTTACTGTATCTAACCCATACTAGTTTGGTTAGGCTAATTGCAATAAAGTTGCATTGATATGTTTTGAAAATGTTTTATTATCATTAAATATAAATCCCAATAACAGAACAATAAATCCCAATAACAGAACAATAAATATTTTGAGATTTCCATTAATTTTGGCCATTGTAGCGGCTAATGTAGCGGCGCTACATTTTACTGTAGCAGTAGTGGTAGCGCCCACTACAATCTAGTGGGTGTAGCAGTAGCGCATCTAGAGCATGTAGCAGTAGCGGTAGTGGCCGCTACATTTCTAAGTACCTAGCGCTGCCCAGCTCTGTGAATACACTACTTGCAGTGAGACTTCTTGCCATATTCAGCGCTATAGTGATTTGGATCTTGCTCCCTATCCAAATCACTATAGCGCTGAACTCTCAAAATACCCTTGGAAAAATCTATGCACCAGAACTTCAAAAAAAATTGAAGATTTATTGGAACTACTCAGACCCTCGGGAGTCACAGCTGTTGGAAAGCTCTTCCGTGACCCAGCAAAATCCCATATGCCATTATTCGTGCTGACCTTTTTAGAAAAGCAATGACCTGAAAACATTTGGATTGGATATAGCAGCTACAAAGTGGATCCATATTATCCAAATCCTATCCAATGCTACAAGTGTTGCAGGTGGGGACACTCTTCAACCTACTGTCGTAGTCCACAACTCTGCAGTCATTGGGGGACAAATGGAGATAGTAGACTAACCTGCCAAGAGCCCCCATGATGTGTTAACTGTAAAGGGAACCATGATGCCTTTGATAAAAGTTGCCCTATGTGCCTTATTTGTCATTGCTCTGTAAACCACCAAGTCTCCTACCCAAAAGCCAGGAAGAAACCCTGCCAGCCCAGCAAACTAATGGCAATGACAACTCTAGCAACAGAAGACTTCAAACCCATGCAACCAGACAGACCCAACCACCTCAGACACTACCACCAACACTCTGCTCACAAGCCACCTTCCCTCCCCTAACCTGTCCACAAAAGAGGAATAGCAATACTCTGATGGGTAAAAACACTACATACCTCTACACATAAACAAAAATTTTCAACAGAGTACCATTTGCACAACCCAAAATTCCAACTACAGGTTTCCAGCTGGACAGCTTCCCCCTCTAGTAAGTAGCTGCCCAGACCACTCTCCCATGATGCAGCAGGAGCTGGATGACATGGAAGAACAAGAATCCTCTCTGCCCCTATTACCACCTCTGTCACCACCACAAATAAGTCCTCAAAAACACCAGAACTCTCCATGACCATGCACAAGCCCCCCTGCAAACTCCAGCAACACAACCCCCTCCCCAGCTTGGTTCCTATCTTTGCTCCCAATAATACTGGAACTTCTACTTGCAACCTCTTTAAGTGCCAAAATAGAATGCTTTATTGAACTAGGATCAAAATTACAAATTGAATCAACTATCACCTCACTGCTTACAGAATTAGGCCTCACCTCCCTAACACATTCGTAATGACTCACTCCTACAATGGAATATCCACATCTTTAGATCAAACATCCCACATCCAAACAGCACTAGACAACCACGCACCAGATATACTATGCATGCAGGAAACAAATGTACCACCCACACACCCACTTACACTTGCACAGTGCCCGCCAGTGCCCAACAAAAACCATAACTCTGCCCACACTCACTGAAGCCTGTACCAGTGTACCACACACATATACCTCCCTTCCTTCAAACTTGCCATATGCTTACTATAAGTCCCCCCCTTGTACAGACAACAAAACTCTCCTCACTAAACTGACAGACATACTACAATTGCTCACCACACCTTACATCATCTGCATCGATGCAAATGCCCACCACAAATCCTGGGGATCTTCCTACTCAGACCAGCATGCCCGGCTCATAGCATAGTGGCTTCACACAAATAACATCATACTGGCAAACACAGCACCCTATCACATAAGCCCAACAGGTACACTCACACACATTGACCTCACCATAACTAGACAACCTGGCTCCCTCTTTAACATGGGAACCAGCTCCTGATCCATACCACAGTGACCTCTTCCTCCTCAATATAACCATAAATAATATAAACATACCCCTTCCCTCAAGGCCCAGATGGATCCTAAACAAAGCTGACTGAGCTGCCTACCAAAAACATGTAGACATCATGCAAACATTCCTTTCCCCTTCTGAGACATGCAGTGCAGTGGAGAGCCGCTTCGTGACAGCGGGTGCACTGGCAGTCCCCATCTCTACTAACCCCAGAAAACAAATGCAAACCCACTGTTGGTGAACTCCAGAGTGCACTGCTACACTCAGAACCAAAAGAAAGGCCCTAGTACTATACAGTCAGAAGCTAGGCACCATCCACTTATGGATGAACTACAGGCGTGCAGCTGCAATGTTTTGACGCACAGTTCTTCTGGCTAAACAGAAAAGTTGGACATTATTTGTTGAATCATTGACCTATATATCAACTAGAACCAAAATTTGGAATAAAATTTGTCAACTCAGAGAGGCACCACCACAAACAACCATCATCCTAGATGTTGGGAATAGACTCCTTACAAACCCAGTAGAGGTAGCAAATGCACTGGCTAGAGAACTTACTGGACCACCCAGCCCATCCCCACAAATCACAAAACTCCATAAAACCCAAAATATGCCCTCAGTAGTAAACTTCACTTCTTGGTTTTAACAGCAACTTCACTGTAATCGACCTAATTAGAGCAATAAACACTACATGCCCATCAGCACCAGGCCCTGACACAATACCACCCTCATTCTTGATGCACCTACCACACATGCAACAAACACGATTACTAGCTTTCTACAACTACATCTGGTCAACAGGAGTCCTCCATCAATGGCACTTGGCTCACATCCTGTCCTTCCTAATGCCCAACAAACCACCTGCAAATCCATCCTCAAACTGCCCCATAGCACTCACAAATAGCCTTTGCAAACTATTTGAAAAAAATTGCAGGTCACTGCCTGAGATGCTACCTGGACAAGAGCCCTATCAGGATCAGGTATAGCCTTGGTAGGAACATGAGATGGCTGGTGCCAAAAGTCTTCATCAAGAAGGATTGTGAGGAAGCCAACGAGACACAGTTGAAGAACTGTCTCACTTTGCTTGTTGATGCCAAGAGATTCCCTAACACAGGTGTGGATGGTGTTGTGTGATGAGATGTGCAACTTTAGAGATGAATCACAACATTGCAGTGAACTGAGCGCATAGTTTCAAGCATTTTCAACTTCTGATTGACTGGGACATTTTTTTAGCTTGTCATTCTGTCAAAGAGCATATGAGCTAAATGAACTGAAGAAGAAGAAAAGGTGTACGAAGAAGGGCATCAACGCGCTTGAGCAAGCAGCAGATGAATATGCAGAAGCAATGGAGAGAAATGGGAATTTGAAAATTTAATGTTAGGGTAGTGGTGTTGAAGAGTGTTCTGAATTGTGTTGACATTATCACATACAATCTTGTGTGCATTACTCAATATTTGTTGTAATTTTACAATATTGAATTCATATAATACCAGTGTGGGCTAGATTTTCAGATTTGTGTCATTTTTGTTCCTCTGTGTCTGTCTGCTCTATGCATTTACACGTTTGCTATTTATCAACTGAAGGAGATGGTAGAATATGCACGGTTAGTCTTTCAGTCGTGATAAACCTGTTGTATACAAGTCTATGAAAATTATACTGATGGTCATGGAAATGTCATGGAATTTTTTTCTATATACCAGTAATCTTGCTTTTCACACATTTTTTTAAGGATTTTCAGAAGTATTAAATGTAGGTATGATTTTTTAACTTACTTTATGCTATGCAGATAATAAAAATGTTGGAACTTTATGCCACTATTTTTAGTTTTGCAATATTTTGATTAGCTAAGCTGCTACAACATTTCTACAAAATGTGGGATGACTGTCCCACATTACCCCACAGACTGTCCCGATTTACCCCACCCATCCCTTATTACCCCGTTTGATGGTATATTGATAATTCTGCCTTTAAAAAAATTTTGAAATAGCATCAATTTCATTGTCTGAGTCAAAACTTTCATGCCCATTTTAATTCTTGGGCATGGTAAATGATAATGCTATGGATGGAACGATAGTCAGATAACTAATAATTGACTGGGGCTTGATAATGAAGCCTCAAACAAACAGGAAGCCATAATGGGTCTCTTAGTGAGGCGATTTCAAGTGACCATATGACCATATATGATAACTTGCCTGTGAAAGGGTTACAATTATAATGCTAAGTATACTTCTATGATTACTGCCAAGGATGATGTTGGTAATAAATATAGCAATATTCAATATTCAAATTATATATGATATTCAAATTCAATTGAATCCTACAGATGGCTCCAAAAAGAGAACCAAATTTTAAAATAGTTGGTTGGTGGGGGCGCCTCCCTATCTTAAATGTTGGCACACCCCATGACATTGACTCAGATGACGGCTCTTCATCATGCTCGCCGGGGGAAGTCATGGTGTTTCACCCCACTTGGGAAGAATTCAAGGATTTTGAGAAGTTTCTGGAATTCATTGAGGAAAAGGGTGCTCATAAAATGGGCCTTGCAAAGGTAAGATCTTTCAAATGTCTATTTTATCCATTTCAAGGGCAAGCATTGAAATATCCAGAAATTGAAATTTTAGAAACCAGTAGAATAATATAAGATGTATTATACAAAATATTTATTTATATGTACTTATAAAAATTTGGCATATTGGAGGTTTAAATCGCACTTTAATAATTTGTTAAATGCGGACACTTTACAAAATATTTTCTTTGTAATTAAATTAAGTTTATTCAGATGACAAAATTAATAACATAACAATTTAATACAATTCAATTAAATCAAGTTACCTTAAATAATTAAATATAAGTGATGCCATGTATGGGATAATTAGTTGAGGCATGATAAGAAAGCCTCAAACACAAACAGGAAACCGCCCATCCCTTATTACCCTGTTGATGGTATTTTACATTTTGGGCATGGTAGGGGGAGATGCTAAAGATGGAATGATGGACAGATAAATAGTGATTGACTGAGGCATGATAAGGAAGCCTCAAACACAGAGAGGAAGCCGTGGTAGGTCTCTTTGTGAGGCAATTTCAACAGACCATGTATAGTAACTTGCCCGTGAAAGGGTTAATGTTTGTTGATATTCAAAATTCTTACAAGATATTAATGCTGATCTATAATCACTATACAGATGATTGCTTTTTCAAATAATTTAGTTGTATTTTAGGGTCACACTTATTGATAATAAAGAAGTTATTAAAGTAGATATCTTTTGGTGAAAATTTCAGCTGAAAATAAATCTCAGTTATTGAAATTATTTCAATGTAGTATTTGTTTGCAGTTATTGAAATTATTTCAAGGTAGTATTTGTTTGCTTCTTAGATTTTGTTGACAAGAAGAAATTTCATGCTCTTCATATTTTACTCAAGTGTTTATCGTCATTCACAGATTGTACCACCAAAACAATATGTACCACGGAAGGCCGACATTGATCTGAAAGGCCTCATGATTCATGAGACAATTATGCAAACAGTTCAAGGCTGCGAAGGTGTTTACACTCTGAAAAACAAAATAATGAAACCAATGTCGGCGCACGAATTTAAGACGCTGGCTGAGAGTAGCAGTCACCAATCACCTCTCCACGAGGCTTATGATGATTTGGAGAAGAATTACTGGAGCTCCATCACCAGTCACAATCCGACTTACCTTGCTGCTGCGGAGGGCACATTAACTGACGCAGAATTGAAGGTATGTGTCTTTTTTTGTAAATTCTGCACAATTCTTGGTAATTTAAAGTTATCAACTTATGAGTTGTTTAAGATCCACATCGAAATTGAACTTAATGTATTGTGCAGGTATGGAATTTGAATTCCCTGCCTTCAATTTTAAGCCACGTTAAAGAAGATTATGGTCAAACTCTTCCCGGAATAAATTCGAGCTACCTGTGCTTCGGATCCTATAAGTCTTTGTTTGCCTGGCAAACCGAAGACATGGACTTGTATAGGTAAATCAAAATTATTTGCCTCCTTGCTTTGTTTTCTTCACCTTATCCTTTGAATTTATTATTTGTCATATGCTGTATAATGACCATGCAGCTCCTCAAACTCTTGTTTTAACTAAGGTCCGAAAATATTTGCTGCCTCTTTTGTTTTGTGTTAGTGTAAGTCCAATTACTTGTGTCAGTAGTGCAAGTTATACTTTATTCCCACTATTACTTTATACTAAGCGTAAGGCAGCTGAATTGTCGATATCATGGCAAATATATAATTTACTCTCATTGCGCCTAAAATTAAAGTTCTCCAAGATTTCTTAACAATGTTTTCCAGGTATAATTCAAAACTATTTAATTGTGAATAAAGTCCAGTGTTGGTTGTATATTTAGGGGATTTTTCACTGAACTTGTGATTAGTTAAGATTTTGCTTATTCAATAAGCCTAAATGTAAATTTCAAATTTCGTGCATTGAGGCTTCCTCTCTGTGTTGCAGCATTAATGTACTGCACTCGAGGGCTCCCAAGACCTGGTACGGTATTTCCCCCGAATACGGTAGGCAGTTTGAAAAACTGGTTACCCGATATTTCCCAGAGTACTTCAGGGCCTGTCCAGGCTACCTTCGTCATAACTTGACCATCATGTCACCAGAAATTCTCAAAAAACGCCGCATTCCGTATCACAAGGTCAGTTCTTGTCAGTAATAACGGGTCAGTCATAATCTTTTGTTGTTAATTAATTATGTTTATTTTAATCTAATGGCTTTTAAACTCATGGGGAATTTATTATGTTTTATTTTAAACTCATGGGGGGATTTATTGTGTTTTATTTAAACTCGTGGGTTTCCTGAACTCTAGGTGGCAATTTCCTAGAATGCTTAATAAATCCACAGTTTATCTTCAAATTCTAATACATTTTACCCCTCTAGCCTCTGCTTTAATGTTGCTTCTATCTTGTATAATTTTTCTCTCTTCCGCTAGTAACAAAATGAACATGCCATGAGTGGCAGGAGCCGGTGTAAAGGCCTGACTCCGGAATGTCCATTTTCAGAGTCAGTTTGTTCCAATATAATTAAAGGCCAAATTAGCCAATAATGAAGCCTAAATTTTAGATTTTGATCCACGCAAAGTGTGATAGTGTGTGTTTTGATAGTGATATCTAAATAAGACTTTATAATTGAAGTTATACACGTCTCCAGGTGACACAAGAGCAGGGTGAAATTATCATCACGTTTCCGTATGGGTACCATTCGGGATTCAACAATGGCTTTAATATCGCTGAGGCCACCAACTTTGCGACGACTCGCTGGATCCAGTACGGGAAGTACGTCAAGCAGTGCTCTTGTGGCAGGTATGTTCTGAAACTTAGCTTAGCGCCTTAATATAGATACGATGCAACAAATGCAGCAGTCATTAATAATTTTTGTGACTTGACAAATTAGTAATTTCTATAATGTTAAAAATAGTTTTCCAATAAAATAATGTAAACTTGTGAATAAATTGTCTTTTATATAGAGAATTTGTGTCTTCGCAGCAATGCAGGAGTCCGCTTCAGCATGGACACATTTGTTAAGAGGTACCAGCCTCATTTGTACAGAGCCTGGCAAGACGGCAGAGACAAATCAGGATGTCCTCAAGATCCAAGCCGCAACTTGCCTGCTCCGCAACCTACGATTCGGGATTTTGCGTGTAATAAAAGGTGAGAAATCTATAGTCGTGTCTAAAATTATAGTATTGCGAACTTATCAATTGTGTTGGAACATTTTCAAACAATGCTTGTAGTGTTTAAGCACATTGCAATGTTTTCGGTTGGACTTAAATTTGTCTAGTAAAGATGTTGCTGCATTTGGTACTATTTTTGTAATATACGGCCCTCATTGATTGTAACGTTTTCGCACTTTGCAGACACTTCCCTGACCCCAGTCTGCAGCCGCTCTTCCTCGAGATCGTTAAGCGAAGCCGCACGATGGCAGACGACTCATGTGAGTTACGCACTCAGGCTAAAGCCCACTCAAAGATACCATTGATTTCGAGATCATTTGCAGATTAGTCTTCAGGTATATTATTATTATTACTTCTGTCCAGGTAATCTTATAACATGCCTCTTACTCACGTTTCTATAATCTTACAACATGCCTCTTACTCACGTTTCTATAATCTTACAACATGCCTCTTACTCACGTTTCTATAATCTTATAACATGCCTTTTACTTACGTTTCTATAATCTTATCCCATGCCTTTGCCCTTAACCCCTTAACGCCCTTAACCCCTTAGGTTGAGGCTGTAAATATGTTGGAAGATTACTCGATGCCGAGGCGGAGGCGTCAGCGTCACCGCGGGTCTGGCTTCGTGACGTTCAAGAGTCCACTTGACGCGGAACGCGCGGTTAAACACAACTACAAAGACAACAAGGGATTTGAGGAGGTCATCGTTAAGTGGTCTAGGAATAACACGTAGTAAATAATCGTAAACTCTATGTCGTAAACCCAATCAAACGGGATATACGACTCAATGTGACACGCATGAAAAGCAAATGTCGTGCGTAAATTAATCATGACTTATTATTTGTTCGTCCTTGAACATGTACTCATAGCGAATTGTTTTTTTTTTATTTTTAGTCTGTGTACTCGTCTCTAACAAAGCAGCAAATTGGTAGGATCTCCCAGAGGCCAGTAGCTCTAACTTGTCCTAGCAGTATTACGACTTAGCATATGTGACCTGATATTCTATAAGAATTCTGCTGTTAAGTTCTCTCACGATAACATGAATATCGTTAGTCTATATTTCTGATAACTTTGCATCATTTTCATGCCAAATGTGCCAAGAATAATGTTAGAGTTTCACCTGACGGATCTCAATGTTATTAGCAATTTTTTGCCCATTTATGACATAATGATGTCGGCGCTGAAATGTAGGCCTGATGTGGCCTGTCGCCGACGTGTTGACGACATCAGTTGGTATGATGTGTTGGTTTTTTATACTAATTTTCTAGATTACTGCACAATCGACGTGATTGTGCTAATGAATCTAAGTGTCTATGAATCTTCAATTAATTGCTATTGTACATTCTACATTCCCTTTGTGTAACTTAACCAGGCTGTTTGTACTGTATGGCCCTGACCGGAACGTTTCTTTAACAAGATATTATTTTAATGTTGTACCATACCGAGGTAGTTCTTTATGTTATAAGACTGCTTTTGTCTGGGTAGAAATCTGAATAATTTCTTTATGTGCCTTAAAATGTTTCTTTATGTGCCTTAAAATGTTTCTTCAAGTGCCTTAAAGTGTTCGTTTCCAACTGACGTTCAGAGGAATTACCTTAACACTACTATAAGTTCTGCCTTCTGATGTAACTCTATATTGCAGAGAACGTCAGGTCTCACAATAAAAAGTAGACTAATGAGATCCGGCTTTTATTGACAGCCATCCAAGAGTGTGCGGAATAGACTTTCGTGACAAGTATTAACAACTTCATCAGACCCAACCTCTGTTCTAGAGCTCAGAATTGATGAGAACCATCTTCACGCTTCACCTTATATGTCTGATCGCCTTCAGAAATAATTCAAGAACTCATTTTACTGAATTAATAGAAATCGTCAGAGTTCTTTAAATTGAAGCACGCGAGCATTCTTAAGCATTGTCTGAAGACCTACTGCGCTGTTATCTCTAACTAGTGCTTCACGGCGCTATTATCTCTAACTAGTGCTCCACGGCGCTATTATCTCTAACTAGTGCTCCACGGCGCTATTATCTCTAACTAGTGCTCCACGGCGCGCGCTATTATCTCTAACTAGTGCTCCACGGCGCTATTATCTCTAACTAGTGCTCCACGGCGCTATTATCTCTAACTAGTGCTCCACGGCGCTATTGTCTCTAACTAGTGCTCCACGGCGCTATTATCTCTAACTAGTGCTTCACGGCGCTATTGTCTCTAACTAGAGCTTCACTGGTCCAGATTATTGTGTTCCAGACTAGTTTATTGCTCCTAGGCTGAGTGTAGTTATTGAGCTGAGGCTGGGCTCTGGATCAAGATCTTTTTTAAAAGTTGAATTTGTGACCTAGGGCTCGATTATTGCAAATTTGAGCAAAATTTTGAACTTTCGCATCAAGATTTTTAAATTTTGTTAAAATCGAAGAGCGAAGAAAATAATTATTGTCAAAGTTTAATTCTTTTGCAGAGTTTGAATGATGGATAAGAAACATCCGTCATGAAAATGCACGTATAAGGAAAATATTGTATTAAAATTACAATTTTGATGATACCATCTCGATAAGAACAATCTTCACTTTATACCCCTCACACTTACAACATTATTGCATGTAGTAATCATCACTAAATAATTATATTGATCCAAATTAAAATGAACAATTTATATGCAGTTAATAATAAGACAGTATCCCTTAAATTAAATGATACCGAGAAATTTTTTTCCAAATTTTCAGCATAAACAATGTTATTTTAATCATCGTGTCACCCATAAACGGTACAATATTTTTTCATCAGTTTTTAGAGATTATTTATAACTTATAAATGATATATTTCTTGTAAGTTAATCCTGCAGCTGAAAAAATCCAGTATATGTCTTAATGGAAGAAAACTTCATCATTAGACCATGATCTAGTCCTTTTTAATAATGGCGTCACGTAGTATAGCCGGCCCAGCCGTAAATTTTTTGAATGATAATTAAAATTATTTAGATTTTCATCATGGAAATGAGCAATCAAAATTTCAAAACTATCATAAGATTACCTAGATAAGTGTTGAAAAATTTATATCTCGCAATTTAGATGACCGGATCATTTTTATTCAGTTGGCTATGAAAATTTATAGCTCAGTATCTCCGTCATACGGATTAGTATTAGGAGGAATATTTTAATTGTATTAATTTTTTCAAACGTAATATGCTTTTTAAAGTATTTTAAGAACTAATACTTCACTAAATTACAGACTTTAGCATGTTTATGCCTTTCATGCCTGTATTTATGCAAATAATATTATCATTTCGTGCCGCTGACGTCCAAATTTGACCAAGTTATGATTATATGCCAAATAATTCAAGCGTAATACTTTTTGTATACGTTCAGGAGATCGCGACTCTACGCTGGAGCAAATAAAGTCGATAAAATTAAAATATGACGGAAACGGCTAAAGCAACCGATAGTGTGCGGAGTGACATCTAGAAGGTAATCTGTCTTCTCTGCAGATGTTACAGAATTATTCGATATTTAATTGAATTTAATGAGATTAAGATAGTGATCTAGGCGCTGAAGTGTAGGCCTGATGTGACCTGTCGCCGATTCTTTTCGTGACTTGTTCACAGAAGATCTAAAATCGTGTCATTTGACCGGATCTTTTCATGACTGACGATAGTTTGAAATAGCTAATAGACTTCCACCGGGTTATAGTGTATTTGGAAGAATTGATGAAAGTCTCATAAATTTTGGAGTCGGCTACGGCAATAGGGAAGGAATCGGTTCATATCCTCTTGAAATAGTGAATCGCTAGGCTTTTATTCTTGTTTTTAGGCTAGTGTTTTTTCTTAAATTTTATTCTTTTCGTATCTCCGATGACTCAGTGTTCCGCGAGTCCTGTTTCTTCTATTCAATATTAGATATTTTTTAGGTTTTACGTCTGTCCTAGAATTTTGACTTTTAAAATGATTGTATTCATTTTTAGATTGTCAAACTGATGATGGAGCAGGACTCTGAAACGTTTTCAATATCGATATAGTGAATTTGCTTGGCATTTTCTTTGCTTTAAATTCCTTGTGAACTTGCGATATGAGCAGACTGAATATATAAGTACTTATAATAAGGCTCAAATTAACATTATCACGTTTCACAATGAACAATTCCCACATAGTCAACAATAAGATAGTATCCCTTAAAATACTTGATTTCGAAAAGAAAATGTATGAATTTTTGGGACTAACAACGCGATTTTATTTAACGAGTCGCCTCTATTATTTTGGTCGATATATTTGAAAGAATTGACGTAAATACACTATCTCAGTTCAATCCAGTTTTTTACTTAATATATGATATATAACTATGAGGTTTATTCTGCTGCGGCACAGATTTTATTGTTTGTGCTAATTTGAGAAAACTTTATCCCTACACAGTTTATTGACTTTATTCATTGCATGGCGTCGCGTCGCCGTCAGAAGTAACTTTTAAAATAACAACTAAAGTTATTAAAATGACCCATCCTAAGCACGAACTTTTACTATCTAGAAAATGACACATGAGTTAACTGGAAATAAATTGAGATGATCTATACTTCCCATGATCTCCGTCCCAAGAATTTTTATTTAGTTACCTATGAAAAATTGTAAAGAAAAACATTCATCATTTTACTTGTTTTTAGGCAAAATATCGCGGTTATCATAATTTATTTAAACGCAATGTATTTTTATACAAACTATTTGATCATTCATTTTCATGTATTCTACGTAACTTCATGTTGATCTCTTTTACGCTCGCGTTTAGGCTGAAAAAGTTGACATTTCTTCTCGGTCTGATCTAAGTTTTCAGATGAACGCGATTCAATTTTCCAAAAGCTCTATAATTTTGAAAGTCGGCAACGGCTACAGCAATGGAGAGGGCAGAGTGACATCAAGAAGTGAATCTGACATCTGATTCTGTTAAGAATAAGCACCCCAGTATGACCTTGTTAAGAATAAGCACCCCAGTATGACCTTGTTAAGAATAAGCACCCCAGTATGACCTTGTTAAGAATAAGCACCCCAGTATGACCTTGTTAAGCATAAGCACCCCAGTATGACCTTGTTAAGCATAAGCACCCCAGTATGACCTTGTTAAGAATAAGCACCCCAGTATGACCTTGTTAAGCATAAGCACCCCAGTATGACCTTGTTAAGCATAAGCAATACATTTCTATCTTCAAGAATTCACGAGGCAAGATCGCTTCTCAAAAAATGCCTTTGAAGCTTTATGTGATCATATTGCGGCTCTGTACTTTGACTGAGATATGTTTACGTTTATCCTCATCATTTGGGATTTAATGTTTTGCATTGTATTTTTTACATTGAATTGTAATTCCTATAAATGTTTATATATACCTAATTTGTTTGCATTAGTCATTCAATTAACCTAATTAAAAATGCCCACCCCAGTAACGTCTGAGGTGCTCATTCTTAACAAGATCCAAGACTTCTTTGCATGCGTTATAGATTAATCACCTAGCGTTTAACACTGTAATTATTCTTATTAACCCATAGTCTCTTGAACACAGACGAAGAAATTAGACCTTTTGAGTTTAGTACAAGCAGGTATAACAAATTTTAAAATATACTTTCTCCTGAGCATGTAGAAAGTTTTTGAATATTGAAGACAGAGATCGTATTCAAGATATTTAATCGTAATACAATCATTACGTTATAAAAACAATTCTAACTGTTTGTCTTTTAAAGCGCGAATATTAGGGAAAACTATTCAACTTTGATGTAATTCAAGATCATAAATTCACTGATCTTGATTGGAGATAAATTTTAATTTTTGGTTTAAAAATTCATAAAGAAGGTCATTTTGGTCTCTGAACCACAAATACTAATATTTTATTAACTAAAAATAACAGGAGTTGATATTATGTACAGAACGATGGGCTCCTGCCTGGTGGTTGGCAGAGGCACGATAACGAAGCGTTTCCATGTATGGTAACGCCTAAGAGTTGCCATACATAGTAACGCTTATGAGTTACCTTATATGGCAACTCTTCGAGGTTTATACATCATAAATGACATATTTCGTTAAGTTTATTTTCACAGTTTATCAAAATTCAGTGTTTGTGTTCATCGAACATAACTTTATTTTACTTCTAAATTCTACTCACTGCTGTCGTCACGTCGAACATCGTTTATCCGTAATTTTTAAATGGGAATTAAAGTTATTCAAATTACCATAATAATCTTGAGCCGTTACAATCAAGAAATAGATTTGGATTTAAGTGCAAATACGGCAACAGGCCATGGGCCTATTTCTTCAACGCCGACACTTCTATTCTTCTATTCTATTCTATGTGAAGATGCTTTATATCACGCGCGATACAAGGTGAGATATTTTTATTCAGTTATCCATAGAAAATAGTAATTTGTTATATTCGCTATTTGAGCTGTACAAAGGTAAGTATTCCAGAAATTATAATTTAATGAAACGGTAACATTTGTTTTCATCGAAGATATTGTAATTAATCATGGATTTCATGAGGTAAATTGTTTACATGTCTATTAGGCGGACGTTTATGTAAAAATATTTTATATTTTTTGATGGTGATGCGTGATGTGAAAAATTTTGCACACTTCGCGCTCTCTCTTCCCTCGTTGTATTGCGATATATTTTTGGGTCGGCACCGACCATGGTAAGGCAGATGTACAGATATGGACTGCGGCGGCGAGCCGATGCTTATTGTGCAAGTTTCATGATTTATAATTGGGTTAAGTAGCGTCCGAGACGTTCATTTTTAACAGAATATCTATTCTATGAATAAGTTGAAAAGCAAAATTATAGAGTGGCATAAATAAGCCGATTTTTAATGATAAATGAACCTGTAAAATTAGATTTTTTATGAATGAATAAAAATTTTTGAAGCTGGTACAACAATTACTCTTTGCTTAATTTGCGGAATTCGTTAATCCGCGCTATTTCATTGATCATTCGTTCGCCATGTCAGCCACTTGAGCGTCTTCGGTCGTCCGCGTCAGGTTACACAGCGTTGCCAGATGGTATATTTCTATACCAGATTTCACAAATCTGGTATTTTCAGAAGGTGTCTGGTATGAACATTTTAGATCTGGTATATTTGCCTAAATCTGGTATTTTTCTGGTATTTTCTGATTTACTGCAAATTTACTGCATTAGGTTCCACCTCTGAAGTTTGAATTTCCTCCAACGTAGGCGTGGATTATATAGATTACCATCAGAGTGGCGCGACTAGATGTTTCCCGCCATTTTTGGAACCGCAAGTTTACCGTTTGATAAAATAACCCCAATTTAATTGTTAACATTTAACAAAAGTGCTTAGTGCAATATAAGCACGAGAGTGATGATCCTTGATTGATTCTGATCAGTGATGAACTGATGATATGGCCTAGGACGAGTGAGGTTGTCGAACCGATCTCTGCGACGCAAGCTCCACCATTTTTGTTTGGTGGTTTTGAATTCTAGAGTGACACTTGAATTCTGGGGTGCCATTCATTATTTCACTGATCTTGACAATTATCATCCATTCAGGGAACTGGCTGCCTACTGCATCACTTGTCTACTTTGACCTGTCTCCAATGTATTCGTGGAGCGAGTGTTATCGCAAGTCACCTATGTGAAAAACAAGCAACGAAATAAAATTTCAACTAAGGTACTGGAGTCCGTTATTCGGACCAAAAGCTATCTGCTCAACCGCAATAAGTGATCACACCCGAAATTTTAGATTAATGCAATATGCAAGCATGTACGAAAATAAGCAAAATGAAGATAACCTGTTTCCGTGGCTTGCTCATGTTGAGCGAAGAGGAAAAGTGCCACAATGACACTGATAAAAAAAAGGAAAAAGTGTCAATGTAATCGAACACAGGGGAAAAAAGTGTCAAAATGTACCAAACAGAGGGGAAAAAATATAACGTGTTCAATTTGGCTAATTATCGTCAAGCCAGATAACTGCACAGTACATAAGATAATTTTTTTCTAACCAACGTTTCTGACGAATAGTTTTAATAAATTTGGAGGTATTAGTCTATTTTTGAACGATATAATTTCTGGTATATTTCTGGTATTTTGAGCTAGGCAATCTGGTATTCTCGCAAAGAAAAAACCTGGCAACACTGGTCAGGTATTACCCTGTCGGCACGAGACTAGGATATTCTCGTCAAAGCTGCGGTTGAACTTGAGGCGGATGTATGTACCAATTTGTGAGAAATAGTTCTTTACTTCAAGTAATTCAGGTATTTAGGATACTAAGGGAGCAAGGATAGTTTGAGGTTTTGTCCTTTAATAAGATTGATATTTAGGTAGGCGATGGCAATGAGAAGAGTAGCATTTTTGCTGTATCGTTTTGCTATTTTTTTACTACTCAGACCTAGTAACAGTTTTGTTTGTCTATAGGATTTTTATGAAATCTAGAACTATTACTAATTCTTGTATTTTTATAATCTATACCAAAGTTTTGTTTATATAGTATAATAGTAGTTAGTACATAGTACAGACAGTATGATAGTAGTAGTACTAAAAGTACTAAAGTGTAGTACTACTAGAAAAGTAGAAAACAAATCTTTGATATAGACAAACGCAAGAATAATTAGTAATAGGTCTAGAGTCTAGATCTTCTAGTAGGAATGAGTAATGACTCACGCTCACGCATGCTGGAATTCTGGAGAGCTATTAAATTAACCAGTGCACATACCTACCAACATTTTTAACATAATAACATTGGCCAGTATTCCATACCTAAAAATGACATATGCTGATAATCGAGATGCATTATGCACTATCTTAGAAGGCTAGAATTCTAGCTTTCTAGTTGGTTTTTGAGGTGCCGTTGTTTTTGGCCCAAAAACAATGGCACCTCAAAAACCAACTGAATCTACATTTAATGATTTATGATTTCTCCACTCAAGTCTCAACCATGAAGGCATGAACTTACCAGCAGACTCGAGCAGTCTGGAATCTGGATTTTTACCTACTCAATTGAGTCAATTTCAGAGCCTTGACTGAAGACTGAGCAATGAGCATGAGCACCATTTACACCATCAACACCATTACACCAAGCCACCAAGGTTACTATAAACTTTTCACCCATATGATATACGGTACTATATCATATGGGTGAAAAGTTTTAGTAACTATATAGTAACTCTTGCCTTGCCTGTTGTCCAAATTCTGCAAGCTGCAAATTCAGTTTTCTAGCCAACAAACTTATAAGTTATAAAGAAAAGAGATCAAAACCTTTTCAAGATGCAACACCAATTTTTATTGTCAATTTGTGTAAAATTTAATTTCTAAATTGATTTGTCAAATGTCAAGTCATGATGACAATGGCCCAGGCCCTAGTCCAGACTGCCTGCCACGCTGCCAGTCTACTTGCTAGAGTTGCTACCTGCGGCCTGCCTAGGGCTAGTGCCTACAGTCTACAGATGCAGCAGTAGCAGCACTAACACTCAAACAGCAACAGTTACCTACACTGTAGGTAACTGTTAGTGTTAACAGCAATGGAATGAGCAATGGAGTTAGACTAGTCTACTAGAGTTAGAAGGTGTACCTAACTAATCAAAAGCAGTAAAGTAAACTTCTGAAGTTCTAACTTCTAAGCCGAGTTTTAAATTCAATCATAGAAAACTAGTAATTATAATTCTTATCTTTACAAGGAGCCAAATAAGATTGTTAGCCAAGTTATTTGCAAAATAGCAAATAATCCGTAAACTTCTCTCGGAACGACGGCAATCAGACTCGGAACTCGGAAGGTCACAGACTCAACGTCTCAAGTCTCAAAAACAGTCAGGTCGTCAAAATCACAGAGAATCGTGTAGCGGGTAGCCGATAGTTCAACATTTACTAAACAATCGTGAGGTCCACAGAAGTGCACTAACTTCTATGGCATTAGCACGGCGACAGCAGAGATCAAAACAGGTAAAGTTATAATATTTATTTAAATATATCGGGCGAAAATAATTTGCAATATACCAGTCCATTTCCAAAACCGATGTTGAATTTTTCAGATAATTTACCCCCACTTTGTACCAAGATAAAAAATTTCCTGTCTCTAACGAACATTGAATTAGTTTACTACGAAATTAAATAATTAATCAAAAGTTGAAAACTTCATGAATTTCTTTTATTTATAGAGCCAATTGTGACCGGCAATAGATCGGAACACTTATGGACCAGGTCTTGTAGCATTACTCTCTTCTACGGTGCGACACTGCGACTCAACTCTACCCACGCAAATGAAAACCTGATTAAGAGCCTAAATAATCGATTTACACACAAATTTTGAACAGAATCTATTAAAAAGCACATAACGCCTCGAAGGATAACAGATGCGCATCCGCTGCCTGCTCCAGGGACCGTTTAGCTAATGTGCATTAAGTAATCCAAAAATTTTTATATCAAGGCAGATTCAACAAAATTGTTTACAGGCATCTATACATACTAATGGTTCGAACGGTGAAGAGCGTTAAAAACTAAATATCATGGGGGGATATTAGCACGTTACTGAGATGCTACGAGTAAGAATGCACGAATGAAATTTCCCCCCCCCCACTTTCTTCCAGGTTAAAAGTTCTTTCTAAAATGAGAACGCGTTTATTTCAAGAATATAAATATGACGTGAATATCAGAGGACAGTTTTTGTTGTAGGTTCCTTCCATATGAAAGCAAACTTAAACGCGACCGAGTGAGAATTTAAACAACAGTGAAAAGCCAGAGCATTTATCTTAGACGAGTTCTTTTTTCGAGTTTGGGTCGAGTGTTTTCAGCTTCCTTCTTCTCCTTCATGGACTTGTATTCAGCATCTGCACAGTTGAATAGATTTAAATTAAATTCATGGGATTAACAGTACAGTACATAAGATAGTGGAATAATAGTCGTTACGTAGCCGATCTACAGACCTTGCCAAGTAAATCAAAGGTAGATTTCGACCTTGAATAAACGTTTAAAATTTATAAATAAATGAAAACTATGGACACCAAGATGACAAGAATGCTGTTGCGTAGTATTTGCCCATCCTGGTAGTGGTGACTAGGGAGAAGGAGTGTGATTTTTCAGGGCACTCAGGCCACTAGTAGTTCCACGACCATCACTGGCTCGATGACCGGCCAGAACCATTTTATTTGCATAACACAACACCCTGGACAAGCAAGGTACACACTTATTTAACCAGAAATGAATGAATGGCTGAGTTGGCTATGAGCTGAGCTTCCCGGAAGAGCTTGTCCTGCGTGGGACTCGAACCCAGGAGCTGGGTGCGAGAGACAGAGTCTCTCACCACTGCATCATCGCAGCTCCTGAATTAATTTATTTATTACAGCATATTTAATTAATTGAAATATTTATTAAAGCACTAGCAGTAAGAGATGACGACACACAATCGGCGATAAAATTCTGTGTCCCTTGGTAGGAAACAAACCACGAAAACGAAAGTTAGGCTTGATTCGTCACCGGATAAACAAGGCATTGTATCTGGTTAAGTATCAGGCATAAGATAGATGAAGACAAAAAAAAAAAAAACTAAAGCAAATAAGTGGACAAGAACTAAAAAATTCAAATGGCACTGGGGGAGGAAATGCCAGTTCCGTTTGTAAGCCTAGGAAAGAGACAGAAAAGCCAACATATATAATGGTAGGAGAGAGTGACTAGAAAAAGCAAAAAAAAAGAGGAGCTACAACTTAGACTGGTAATGGTCAAGGAACAAAGTACCAGGCCCCCGTGTGTATGTTTCCATCTCAGACATCCCAATACTGTAAGAAAGCAGGTGTTGAAAAGCAGAGAAAATGCCAAGTCAATTCATGATAGATGTCTTCAATGAAAACAAAAATACCTAAACGTGTATATTATTAATTAAAATAATTTAGTGCATAAATTTAATAAATAATTACAATAAATTTGAATTAACAAACAAAAATATATTAAACAAATGGTTATTAAAAGTCAAGTACCGGTAAATAATTAATCATGAAACGCAAATTAAATTAATTACCTATATAACTATAAAATATAAAAATTAAATTTTTATTGCATTTTAGGCCAAATATGATGAAAAATATGATATGAATACAAGAAAAAAAAACATGAATAAGAAGCCACTCAATAGTGACATCAGAAGACACTGAGAAGAATGTCTGATTTATTCAGCATCTGACAAAACCAAAGATAACTTTGATAACAGGATAACAAAAGATAAAGATAACAAGTAAAACCAAAGATCGAGAACTTTGTCACGCACCTGCAAGCTTTAAGTTTGCAAGTTATTCTCATAACTAACAGACATAGCAGAGAAATTTTCCTCTAAATTATGAGACATCAAGAGATCCAGAAGAAAGAGGGAATAACACAAGACATACAGAGATCCAGTAGAAAGAGGGAATAACACAAGACATACAGAGATCCAGAAGAAAGAGGGAATAATACAAGATATCAAGAGATCCAGAAGAAAGAGGGAACAACACAAGACATACAGAGATCCAGTAGAAAGAGGGAATAACACAAGACATACAGAGATCCAGTAGAAAGAGGGAATAACACAAGACATACAGAGATCCAGTAGAAAGAGGGAACAATACAAGACATCAAGAGACCCAGTAGAAAGAGGGAACAATACAAGACATCAAGAGATCCAGTAGAAAGAGGGAATAACACAAGACATACAGAGACCCAGTAGAAAGAGGGAATAAGACAAGACATACAGAGATCCAGTAGAAAGAAGGAATAACACAGAGTCGCAGTAAGGAGCAAGACGAGCTTTGCAGTGCAACCACAAAAAAATAATAATAATATTTAAGGTGACAAAAACAAATATACAAGTTATGGGACGTGTTTCTTCCTGAATTTACGCAATTCATTTAGAAGTAATGCAAAATTGTTCCTGATGAAAAAAAATTATTGATCAATGCAGAGCTGTTATTCGTCATAGACGACCGTCTAAATACCTAGACGTCATTGTCTCCAACCTTAGAAATCATGCATGTCAAAATTATATGCTTGATCAAAAAGCGAACAAAGTAATCTCAGTTTGATCAAGGTTCCCTAATTTAATAGAAAAATTTGTGAACCAAATTTCTTAACAACACTGACTACTGATTGCTACTAAGATAAATTGGCAATTGTTATTGATATCTTCCTCATTCAACTACGCAATTATTAAATAAAAAAATTATTGCACAAACTACAAAAAACATTGGACCTTAAATGATAAAAAATTAAATTTAATTGTACAATCAGGTAAAAGTATACAGACGCACATGTCATCCTGTTTATGGAAGGTCCATAGAGCATCTCCTGCTTCCACTGCAGGGCCTTCTTCAGGAAATAGTCTGTAGATTCTGTTGCGCTCACCACGTGCACTCCAGCTGTAACACAAACAACAGTGGCACAATCAGTTACAACACAGACAACAGTGGCACAATTAGTTACAACACAGACAACAGTGGCACAATCAGTTACAACACAGACAACAGTGGCACAATTAGTTACAACACAGACAACAGTGGCACAATCAGTTACAACACATCCTTACAGGTGCCCAACAACCTTACTTAGATACTATATATGCAAGTATGAGTGAAAAATAACTAAAAATATACATAAATGTATTTACCGTAGTACATATAAATCATATCGCTCACTTTTATAAAGGAAATGGTAGAGCATCACTGACTTATAAAAATACTAGCAAAGAAAATGCAGGAATAAATGGAGGCAATGAACCTCAAAATTAACAAGGGTCAGTATACATGGATGAGCATTCGGCCAATGGTACGGTACAAATTGAAGACTTCTTGCAACTCCCACTGATAGGAACATAAGAGGATCGTTAAATCTATCCATATAAAACACTTTTACTTACAGATTTGATCTTTATTGTGTATCAACGAAAGGCTAGGTATTACTCAAGCTTGCTTATTCCAAATTAGATAAATCTATGAGAAAAATATGGGTACTATCTAAATTGTGGGTCAATTTATAGGACTTGAAAGTTGAACAGGAGGAGTCTAAATAATATACGTTTAAAAATTACTTTTTAAAGACAACACTTCCAAAGAACCCAGTGTCTCCAATCTTAAAGATGTACCATGAATTTCTCATTTAATTTTCGAATATTAAAAAAAATAATTTTAGAATTTTTTTATATATAAATTTTTTTCAATAGACAATTTTTTTTCAAAATTATTTATTCTATTAATTGATTCATGCATTGCCTCTGACTTCACACAAGTGTGCAAAATTTCAGATCAATTAGACAGGTAAAAGTGTGTCAAATATCAGTTATAAGATTTGTAGCTGACAAAATTATTTTTTCAATTTTTTTAATATTGAAAAAAAAAATTTTTATTACTTTTTAAAATCATTTATTTTGACATTTGATTCATGCATTGTCTCCAACTTTAAACAGGTATGCAAAATTTCAGATTGATAGGATAAGTAGAAGTGTGTTAAATTTTGATTACAATATTTGTAGCAGACAGACAGACAGACAGACAGACAGACAGACAGACAGACAAACAGACAAACAAGAAGTGAAGTTAAAGAGAAGTGTTGTAAAAAGTCTCTGCTTTACCACAATGATCTAAAATTATCTCAATACTTACGATCTTTATGGAAATAATCAACTGGTTCACTGTCAGATTCATTGTCACTGGCACCACTACTCAAATCTTGATTACTTCTGTGTTCTTCAGCTGTTGTGTTGAATTCTGTATCCATTTCTTTATCTTCATCAATTTCCTCCTCGTCTATCTTTGTCTTCAAAGCCTTGGCACTCTGCAGTAAGTTGGTGTCGAGCAGCATGGCCTTCATCTTATTATCTTGTGTAGTCTGAAAGAAATTATTAAGATAAGTAGCTAGAATTCTATGAAATGAAAACATGGCCTTCATCTTATTATCTTGTGAAGTCTGAAAGAAATCATTAAGATAAGTAGCTAGAATTCTATGAAATGAAAACATGGCCTTCATCTTATTATCTTGTGAAGTCTGAAAGAAATTATTAAGATAAGTAGCTAGAATTCTTTGAGATGAAAATATCCTAAGAATGTACAATTTTGCTATACAATAGAATATGATGGTAGAATTTATACATGCACAATGTCCATGATAGTATGGCAGGAAAAGCAAGTTGAAGTGATGATTCAATGCATTGGGTCAGTGGCATTCAATGAATTTGAATTCACTTGCATTTTCACAGATAAAATATATTTCAGCTGCTAAACACCAATGAAGAATTTACATTTATCTGTCATGCATTTACATTATAAAACAAATGATCTATCATTAAAAAAATACATTTAGAGTATCATTTATTGACATTAGATGTTGAAAAGAAAACTGTTTGGCCTGCCATAAACCTAAGAATAAATCCTTTCCAGTTTCCAACTATTTTCTTAGCACTAGAATGCATCATCAGAGGAGTCAATACTGTATTTTACATGAAAAATTTCTGAATGCATACAGAAATGCAACTGTGCAACATGAGGAATTACATCAAATAAGATAAACACTTACATAAAATAAAAGACATTTACAATAGTCTCGGTAATGCCCTTCATTTGGATGTGATGAAATTACTTGTACTATTCTTTAATTACATGAATAGCTCAGAAATTTCATCAAAATCTAGACTTAATAACAAATAAAATTACAATAAAAATTTTCATCCAAAATTTAAATTAAATTTAATTACATATTAAAATATTTGGAGCAGTTTGAGTTAATAACAAATGGTTATTAACTCAGAGGCATCTGGCACTTAGGCTTATTAGGGTTGTATACTTTGGATAGAAATGCATGAGCAGCATTTAGAAAAACATGATATAAAGATCTGTATGTACCCTAACCTTCATGTAATGCTTGGACAAAAATGAACTTACCTTGACTTTCTTTTGTTGAATATTTCTCTCATGTCTGCGCGCTCTTATCTCTTTAATGGAATTTTTTTTCCTCTTTTTCTCAAGAGAAATGGATCTTTCTTTGTCTTTGGCATCATTTAGTATTTCATTTCTAGCTGCTTTCAAGGGAACTGCCACAGGAGTGTCTGACTCGTAATCACTGCTTGACATGATTGCTGCTCGGTGTAGTAAAAGCTTCAGGTAAATTAGGAAATCTTGGATTTGCTGTTTAAAGCAACTTCAAACCTCTGCAAGACAGTTAAGAAATGTCATTAGATTTACAATTGAAATATTAGGTTCACAAGTTAAATTTTTTTATACCAATGAGAACTCAACGGTAAGTAATATCACATCAGATCAGGATTGGGAAAATCCTAATTTTGATGCTAATCCTTGATGCTAATCATGCTATCATGTTATAGGTCTAAATAGTTTGAATTGATTCTTTTGTCAATGATCCTTAAGTTGCCACTTGGCGCACTCCACACAAGTGTGGAATAGGTATATCTACTTTCCAAGTTGCCCTGCCTGTTAAATCTTCAAGATTGCTAGGGTCAATCTTCAAGATAGGGCTTTTGCTACCCATCACACCCCACCTTGCTAACCCCACTGGACCTCTGGTCTAATCCTGGACCAACTTTGGCATATGCCTCTCATTGCTCCTGCTTCCTTTCCCAGAGCTGCCACCTTTGCTGCTTTGCAGGGGCGTGCTGCCAAACAGCAGTCCCTGGCAACTAACAATATTAAGATAGGGCATAGTTTCAAATAAATTTTAGGTGAACAAGATGGTTTCATCAACAATTTTTGACAATAGCTGGCAATTGCCTGTTGAGTGTTATTTGTTTTAATTTTCACTGAAGAAATTAGTCAAATTCAAGGGCCAAATAAAATGAATGGTTGAAATTGACAACAAGCATGAATAATTCTCTCTCATTCATGGGTAGTTTCAGTCCATTTTTAAAGTTCGGCCAACGTAGGAGTTTTGCAATCTCCTAACAAGCCTGGAACAGTAGTACACAAATATTGTAAACAAAATAGATTTTTTCTGATTCTCAAAAATCACAAGCAAAAATGTCTTTCTTTTTAATTTTTACTGAAGAAATTACCAAAAGCCAAAAGGTCATAAGAAGGGGTTAAATTCATCATGATCATGGGCATTTTTGTCTTACTTATACATGGTTGGCTTCTCGACTTCTTTATTCCAAGCTGCCTCTATTATTGGCCCCATAGTGCGGCCATACTAGTGAAGATTGTAGAAAACTTCTATGGTAGCTTTTGGGGCACAACTAGAGCTTTCCTAATCCTAAGTCCTAACATTTTGGATAGGGGATATACCAATACCATGTCTAGGAGATTGTGGCTATAAGTAGTTGAAATACTTCCTATCTGATTGTTAATAAATGCGTATAGTATAATAGAGCCACAAGATTTCAAATATATTGAACATTTGTCACATTGAAGTTTGCAGGTGCATGATTCTCCAGGAGGCAAGAAGCCAAGAACACCAAACAACTTAACAAGTACTAGAAAAATTCTATCCATCCAGCCCCCAAGCCCCAAGGCAGCAAGGCCCACTGTGCAGAGAGTGGATGAATATTGCAAAATCTTTGGCGATGCTTCTGTAGCAAAATTTACGCCTTCGGAAAATCTTGCCAACACATTTAGATTGAAATTCTTGCATTTAATATATTTATCAGTCTTTGGCCAACTATTGAGAAAAAAAGTAAGGTTTCCGGTACAATGGAATGAATGGATAGATCAGGATACAGTGAAGCTTGTCCAGGATTCACTTACAATGAGTTTCCGCAAAAAAAAATGTAAACAAGTTTACAGTTGCGTAGTTGCGGTCAGACTGCATTATCACATGTTCAGTTGACACTTGCTGTACAATTGGACTGTTATTAGGGTAAATTTAGTTATTTGGGATAACATCATAAACATGTATATCAGTGTATGCAACCTTGTAAATAAGTTCGTGGCTTGTGCCTTGTAAATAGTTTTTGATTACTCAGCGTAAATGGCTTTTCATTAAAAACTACCTAGCAACACATCTTGAAAATGGTTGACGACGCTTTAGGCTTAAAAACCCATTACCCATATACTATTGGCAACGCTGCATCCACCATCTGCACCCTGGCCCAAGGCCCCCAAGCCGCCCACAGCCAGTGTCAGCTCAGCTGACGAACCACCCCTTTCTTCAGAAGCAAGAAAGCTTTTTCCGGGTAAGGTTGTGTTACATGATCGGTCCTCGGTCCGTAAAGAAGTGTCGATCGGTTCAAAATGACAAAAGACCAGGTTCTTTTGAATAACCTATAGAATTGCACCATGTTTCCAGGCGACCTTCACTGCATCCTGAATCATCCAATCATTACTGTCCACCAGCCATACGAGCACCAACAATTTGGCTTCATTAAAAGCCAGAGATTTTTTCCATTTTTCATAAGGCTAGTCACAAAAGTTTATTTATTTATTCCAATGTACCAAAAGGCTAAAACTTTACTGTGTGCGCTTGTGGTCTTTCAGATTTTCATCTATTTTCTAAATAGTTGGCCAGAGACTGGCAAATATATAAAATACAATAATTTAAATTCAAATGTGTCAGCAAGATCTTCTGAAGGCGTAAATTTTGCTGCTTATGCGTAGCCAAAGATCTTGCAATATTCACCCACATTCTGCATCCTGGGGAAAATGCAACTTCTTTTCAACTGAACCAATCATAAGGTCTTCAATTCCATTTTGATGTGCTGAAAATTCAGAATATAACTCATTGTTAGTAATGTGCCATGGATAATCAAAGGAATTCTTACATTTCAGTCAAATGAGTAAATGAAATTTAAAAATGTAAAACACTGAAATCATGTCAAGGAAAAATCTAACTTTTTCTGAAATATTGCAGCTCTGATATCATCTAATTTCAGTAGGCATAAAATCTTGCGGCTCCAATGTCATGTATTTTTGTTTGATTGAAAAAATTGCGGTTTGCATGCGGATTGCGGAAGTTGAAAATTTTATGAAATGACATGTTTGCGAAGTGCAAACCGCGATTTTTTAATCAAACAAAAATTTATGACATTCGAGCCGCGAGATTTCATACCTACTGAAATTATATGATATTAGAGCCGCGATATTTCAGACAAAAATAGGACTTTTCCAGACTAGCTGTACACACTGTCTATGGCACACTGACACACATAGTGTATTAGCATTATTTTTTCCTTATGACAAATTCATACTAAAAACATCCTATTACACCAATAATCCAATTGGTCTGTATCATGCTGTATGGTTTCATGGTTTATGGTTAATTGGTTATATCCTTATATTCAAATTTCACTAATGGGGTTTGGCATATCAATTATTCATTGTCACATCATGTCAATCATGGATTAAAAGAAATTGAATTACATGATCTTAGCAAGTTAGCAATGGAAAGTTGGCACTATTATTAGCCTATCTTGCCTAAGCGGCCTGCCAACTGGCAACTTGCAAGTCGCAATAGATCAGGATAGGTAATCATAAATGAACTGGTTCCTGTAAAAGTTCTCGTTTACCGTTATGCCAGAGTAATTAGTAGTTATACGAAGATGCAGTAGCAGTTTTTATAAAGGCCTTTGGTTGGGCGGATCTCAAGTCTCAACTTCTCAAGGCACATCGCTCTGACTCCTGAGTCCTGAGTAGCGAGTACAGCCGTACAAAGATGAAAGAATGCAAGTGAGGCTATAAGCAACACGAGACTCTGATGTTAAGTGAAATCCGTCGTTCTTCCTGCAAAGTTGCGGAAATCATGGTTGAACTATAAATACTAGTTCAACCATGGCGAAAACAACCAAGCGTGAAGCGATTTTACTGTCAAAGCCAGAGATTACATTTACAGTGAATTTATTAATAATTATCAATCCATTTCACTGGGAAAAAATGTATTTAAATTTATTAGTATTTTTTTACGAAATATACTCTATTACAGTTCAGAGTACCAACTACCAAGATTGGTGCAGTGAGGTGCGGGTTCGATCCCAGCTTTTTGAGACAGTTTGTGGTCAGAATCGGCTAGGAGGTCGGGCGGTTATGCACAGCAGAATTGTAGCAGTGAGTTGCGTGTTCGAGACCGCAAAATGCTGTGAATGTTCTTTATTACTATATGTATTAATATAATACAGCGGTTTCAGCGTTTATTAGGCCGCAGGCTTGTCGCCGATTCTTAATAGCATTTCCACACAACTTATTGCGGTCGCGAACACGCAACCCACTGCTACTATTCTGCTGTGCTTAACCACCCGGCCTCCTTGCCGATTCTGACCAGAAACTGGCGCACAGAGCTGGGATCGAACCCGCACCTCTCTGTTTCACTCCTATAACTCTGAACTGTAACCACGGGGCCACCCTGCCCAGTAATAGTGGTTTCAGCATGTATTATCTAATCATATTTAATACGCTATTAATTCATCATGATATTGACGCTGACCGAAGCGAGACTTCTCCGATCTCACCCATGTGTATCTCACCCACCACCCACAAACTCGCCCGCGGCGCTAAAAAAATCAGCTGCGCTCATCCATAAAGTATTATATTTTATATTGCACTCACTAATTGCTCACTTGACAGCCAATAATATAATTCTAAAGAATAAAAATCGTATCACTATCTCATACACTATATCCTAGGAATTTATTGTCAAATGAAACAAATGAATTGAGTGTGATGGGCATGCTTCATTGGTCATAGATAAAAATGAAATTTGGTGGAATTTTCTTGTGTCAAGATTGAGATCGTCAAGACTCAATCAAATCACTGCGATCGAAGAAGATGAATTATACGGGCTACCCCGATCGAGCAACTAACCTGCGGTTGTTAAATTTTTATCGATAGCGCTCATTAGTTGGGTGTGAGAAAATCAGATGCATTGACATCAGTCATAGCTTACAAAACGATGTACTTGGATTTTCTGGTATCAAGACTGCTATAAATATGACAATTAGGCTATCGTTTGCCACAGGCATTTTGCGATTGGTAAACGCTATATATGTAGTCGCACGTAATATGGTCCATTTTCCCTGTAGCTGTTTTGTTGGTACGAGGCTTCATGCTCGAACTTGTGCAAAATTTTTACGAGTGGGGGTTTAAACGAGTCTCGAATTCAAGAGCTTTAATCACGTATGAAGTAACCGATGCTAGCATATAGGATGGTCGGCCGGGAGAACGGCTCAATGCTCGTCGGTTGCGCTCCCTCGACCGCCCGATATCGGAAGCAGAAGCGCAGCCGTTAAACAAAATACTTTGTGAGCTGCATGAAAATAATAGCTGTATAAGAAATTAAATATTATATTTACCCGGTCTCTAAAGATAAAATTATCATATAGGTAACAGTAATAATAGATTCAACTACTTCATGTCAAGGTAAATTGTTACGAGAAGGCAAGAGTTTCGACTTTTCAAGTGCTTGAAATAATTGAGATTTGTAAAACTAAGGTGAGATGACAAGAAGCACGTGAGGTAATTGTAATTCAGTGAGAATTAGGCAAGAGTACGAGTACCTGCGGTAATGGTAATGAACGAGCATACATAGGTAAGAATACAAGTACTTTAGGTAATGGCAAGAGACTTTTGTGAACTTTGAGCGGCCAAACTTTAATACCACCATTAGAAAGCTGGTGCAGGATTTGGTACATAAATACATTTGGTCTGAGCTGGTGCAGGATTTGGTACATGAATGTTTAAATAGAGTACCTGATTGTACGTTTGAAGTTAACAAAGTAATACTTAAAAATCACATGCCACCCACCTTAGACGTACATCGAATCTTTAGTCTTCGCCGTGGTATAGTGTAGATGCCCAGGCAGGTCAAGACGTCCAACAGGGTTTCAGCGCTGAGTGTAGCGTAACCGACCCAGGTCAAGACGCCCGACAGAGTCAGCGCTGAGTGTAGCGTAACCGACCCAGGTCAAGACGCCCGACAGAGTCAGCGCTGAGTGTAGCGTAGCCGACCCAGGTCAAGACGCACGACAGAGTCAGCGCTGAGTGTAGCGTAGCTGGCCCAGGTCAAGACGCCCGACAGAGTCAGCGCTGAGTGTAGCGTAGCCGGCCCAGGTCAAGACGCCCGACAGTGTCAGCGCTGAGTGTAGCGTAGCCGACCCAGGGCAAGACGCCCGACAGAGTCAGCGCTGAGTCTAGCGTAGCCGGCCCAGGTCGAGACGCCCGACAGTGTCAGCGCTGAGTGTAGCGTAGCCGACCCAGGTCAAGACGCCCGACAGAGTCAGCGCTGAGTGTAGCGTAGCCGACCCAGGTCAAGACTTCCAACAGAGTTTGCGCTGAGTGTAGCGTAGCCGACGCATAGCAAGACGCCCGACAGAGTCAGCGCTGAGTGTAGCGTAGCCGACCCAGGTCAAGACGCCCGACAGAGTCAGCGCTGAGTGTAGCGTAGCCGCAACAATGAGTCTGGGGCACGAACCAATGTCAGAACTAATTGGGACTCGATATCGATAAATTTTTTATAAATTGTATTCCAGACAAGCAACATCATATCAAAATAATTTCCCAGGAGTATCTGCGCTAGTGTAACTAATCATAAATTATCCCAAAGAACATTTAAATGAGAATTTCCGAAGCTTAACTTTTGAATTTCTGCACTGACAGGAGGTACCGCGAACCGAGCTGCCGGTGGCGATGGGCGAAGACAGCCATTGAAAGTGAGGACCAGCACTGATGGCACTGAAATTTTGTACATACTCTAATTATACAATATTCACGCTTTAAAAAGCACAAAAGTACATGATACATCAAAAAAGCCCAGGCTACAACGTGGTCTGTTTTCGAATCGATTTAACACGACTTCAACATCGATTTTTCATGAACTCATCCAGATAAATCGTAATGTATCATTATCCTCTGAATTAGGTTCATGTTCAGTATTAGTATCAGTACCTTCCATTAGGTACCTAATCCCCCCCTCCCGCACTTAAGTACTATGTAACCATGGGAGACCATCGAACCTGCCAGGCTGCCGACCACCCGCTGCTGGAGTCAATCATCACTCGCCCCTTGGCCGCCAGTCGCTCTTGTACAGTAGCGTTCTTCGGTAACTGGAAGTACAGACAGGTAAGTTCAAGCCTTGTAAACTGATTTCGCTTCTATGTTTATTCGTCGTGGGTTATTCTCATGTAAATAATATGTGGGTGGATTCATACAAGATAGGAGTGAGACGAAATCGTGTGTAGATCCTTTCGTGGCCGGCATTCTGGCACGAAAAATGATAATTTTTATGCTAGATTTAATGATTGTGACCGATTGCCTGATCTTTTTACTAACATAGATTTAGAAAATAGAAATCATGATTGATAAATTCATAGCAGAAGTTTACTCAGATGTAAAATTGCTCAACCATGTTACTTTTTAATAAAATACGAGTGGCAACTTCTCGAAATTCTAACATTCGCGTAGCGAGAAATCGCTACGTTAGTGATCACGATAAAAACCGGGCCAAGTGTGTTAATTTGGGTGCTTGGCTTTTACGTATGTTTTAATTCGTTTCACTTAATTCTCAGGCATGGTAGGATGTGCATGGTACAATAATGATACTCAGCTGAGTGATGATAGGCAGAGGCATGAAAACGATGAAAACGTCGCATGATCACACGTTTTCGTGCGTTATTACTTAATAATAATAATAATAGCGGTTTCAGCGTTTATTAGGCCGTAGGCCTGTCGCCGATTCTGAACATCGCAGAACATTCACAGCATTTTGCGGTCTCGAACTCGGAACTCACTGCTACAATTCTGCTGTGTTTAACCGCCCGGCCTCCTTGCCGATTCTGACCAGAAACTGTCGCCCAGAGCTGGGATCGAACCCGCGCCTCTCTGCGCCAATCTTGGTACTCTGAACTGTAACCACTGGGCCACCCTGCCTTGACTGCGAAAAAGTCATTGCTCAACTGCCACTCATAGCTCATGTTTGTATTTATAGTCCTTTTACACCAGGATACTTTCCGAATAACTCCCTGGCCTGGTACAAACATTTGATGCCACAGCTTGTATTGCGTTTCAAAGCAAATAGTTGTTCTTTTTACCTGGTATTCAGTTTTATGACTAATTAATAAACTGCTAAGACCTCATTTTGAACACGAGAATAGAGTTAGTTTGTTCAATTTGATTTTTTTTATAGTTGGAGGCACTTTTTTATAGTTTCGAGGTTGTCCGAGACGGCATCCACAGGATATTTTCTTTTTTATTTTCAATGATTTTTGTGTTTTTGTATAATTAATTTGCGTAGTATTATTGAGTATTTATTACTGGAATCGTGACGCCAATTATTTGCCTAAATTTTCATTACTACAAGCTGGAATTTTGGGATTGAATAGTCAGAATGACAACAAGATTTCTTCCAATTTTTTATTAATCTGGTTGATTAATTACGTTTATTTTATTCTTTATACAAAATCAAAGTCGACGGAATCAATAATAGGCAGAAATATAGGTTAAGACTACAAGCAGAAATCACGATGATAAATCATTGTAGAGCTCATTTATAAATCGTTCAGTGAGTCGACGATAGAGTTCCTTGATTTATAAAGCCAATGAATATTTGACCACTCTATAGGTCTCTAAAAATCTTACAGGAGTGAGTTGATGATAATGAGCATGTAAACCATTTGTAAATAAATATTTCACGCTATTTTCATTTCAGAGAAAATTTAGGTTTGAACCTTAAGTCCGTTTTGAAATGATTTCATTTTGATGATATATTGCACTATTATGCTTTGCGTACACTAAGAAAAATGAGGAGACTTTAACGGTATTTTTTCCGGACAAATTCCGCGTTGTAGTTTATTGCAAGTGCGTTGACCGGCTAATTTATGATACGGGTACTTCCTAATTAAATGAACTAAAGAAGAAATTGAATTTTTACACCGAAACCTACAAATATACTAGAGTTTATTGAGTTATAGGCCTTTTTTGGCCTTTTTAGCGCATTTTCTCATTTATGGAAAAAATGCACTATTGTGCTCGCCATGTCCGTCTGTCTGTCTGTCTGTCCGTCTGTCTGTCTGTCCGTCCGTCTGTCCGTGACCTCAAGTTTTCGTCGAAGAGAAAATGCGCTCTCTGTTACTCACTGCAGTGAGTACTGAGTTATATTTTTTGTTTATGGATGTGGCCGTTTTTAGGCCATCTGTCAACTCTTGTGTAGATCATCCTGACCCGGTTTGGCTCGGCTAAAGCCGACAGTCACGTCAGTTCTCTGCTCGCGCTGCGGGCATAAAAATGTGTCAATATCTGGAAAATATGATCCATTATTTTTTTCCAGAGTAGCGACGCGGGCTTCACGTTTTTCTATATATGTGGACCGAAATTGCTAATGGACGTCACTCAGAGCTCTGCGTGGTAAAAAGGCTTAGAGCATTCATGAAATCATCGCTTGCATACATAAGGCCCAATTTTCGGCAGAAAATTTTAATTTAATTACGAAATATTATCGCATATCTTATAATTATTATAATCAGTATTGGTTGAAATAAATCTTATATACTTCGAAGATATAATTCAAGTTCAGAAGATATTATATTGTATACACATGACTTACACACGAGAAACTAACAGAAGCAAGACTAGCTTTGGTCTGTGTGAAAAAATTATCAAAATACACGTAGAATGAGTTAAAGAACGATAATATTAAATATTCATACCATTAAATAATGTGAGCAATCTTTTCTTTGTTTTTTTTTTTTAATACTGACAATACATTTGTTTAGCACGTAGACATGATTTCCATGATGGCCCATGCAATTATTTATATTGCCTTATTTCTTATTATTTATTTTTTATTTCTTATTTATTTATTTTTTATATATTGCCTTATTTATTACTCGTGAAAACATTTGTTTTCACGAGTAATAGAGATGAAGATTGAAGGCTCCGATTTCAATGCATTATTAAGCACAAAAGTTCTTACTGTGCATGTTGTTTATGAACTTGTATACCAGTCAGATGTTTTAATTTGCATGAGGCAGTTCTAAATTACAGCGGCAGATTCCTACCTTGAATTTATTGAGCATTGCTATAGCGAGAATCTTGCTTGAATTATCTTCAATTTACGCGTGAATAAGTGTGCAACTTGGAGATAATATGTGAACTAGTCTTAGTTGAATTATCTTCAATTTATCCGTGAATAAGTGTGCAACTTAGAGATAATATGTGAACTTATCTTAGTAGAATTGTATCTAATTTACGCGTGAATAAGTGTGCAACTTAGAGATAATATGTGCGCTTATCTTAGTTGAATTGTATCTAATTTACGCGCGAATAAGTATGCAACTTAAAGATAATATGTGTTATTATCTTAGTAGAATTATCTTCAATTTACTCGTGAATAAGTGTGCAACTTGGAGATAATATGTGAACTTATCTTAGTAGAATTTTATCTAATTTACGCGTGAATAATTAATAAGCGTCAGTGAACGGTGGTAATAATGTAATGTAAATATGACTTATTAAAAAACTTTACATGAGTTTATCGGATGAGAAGAATAATAAAGGCGGCTAGAAGCACGATATTGTAGTAAATATAATTTAATTATTCAGAGACTCGTTTAAGTGGAAGAGATTTATATCTGAGGATTATATTTAATTATCTCTGATATATCTCTGATTATATTTAATCAGAGATATTCCAGGAGCTTCTGATGTATAAACGTTAATTATCAGTTCAGCTTAATAACTGACGCTCGTTATTGTTTATTGAGTCACAAATTTTAACTGTATTATGATTTTTGACGATATTGAGAAGTTGTTCTCTTACAGGCGATCTCCCTAAAACTGAGTTCAGTTTGCATGCAAAGTAGAATATTAAAAGGCTAGATATTCAAATAAAAAAGAAAAATTAATTATAGAATATTAAAAGTCTAGATTTTAAACACAAAACAAAAATTTATTATCAATAAACTCCTATTACTGCAAACATTGAACCACAATTCCCTGTTTTTAATTAATAAAATCAATTCTTTTTTTTTTGGTGAGTGTGGGAGGCCTTTTTATAAAAAAAAAAAAAATAAATGAAATATATAATAATTTCACTAATCACTCTTCAGATTAACTTTTATTTCTCTCGAGCCCTGAAATTCACCTTCAATCACGATTCGTACAAGTTTTTAATATCACATGAAGATAAAGAAATATTTTCTCACTGCATTGTTAGTGTACAGTAACGACCGTGAGCTGAAGGTAGCAATAGATGGCAGTCCATTACTTGGCATTGTTGGAAATAACTAAAATTTTAAATCAAGACTCTTCCTAATTACAAGAAATTTTATATTTTGTATATATATATATAATTTATGATCATATATACCAACCTTTTTAACTTTTTATGAAGGCTGGTAATGAAATCGGCGCTGAGTCTCAAGCGAGTTCGTTCTCACATTAAATTTGTTTTCAATTCTCTTTTGGCTGCATTATTTTTCGTTTACATTGGTTTGTATTGTCACTTTTATTATTATTATTGTTATTATTATTATTATGATTATTATTATTATGATTGTTATTATTATTATTATTATTATTATTATTACTATTACTATTATTATCATTTTACGCAGCACTTATCGCGGCGTATGGTTCAAACGAAATTCGAGGGCACGTTACACGTAAGTTTAGTAGCAAGCGAAAATAAACGATAGAAAAGGAAGAGAACGCGTGATATTGACTATGCACTAAATTCATAGGCTATAAACATTGTTCGTGCATTGCTATTGACTTACGAGTTGCTGGCACGCTTGTATATCGGCGTCTTCAAACGAAATCGTATCAGAGATCTTCTTATCATTGTAATGTAAGTGCATTTAATATAAATCTAGCCTCGAGGATGTCCTGAATGTCTGCGGAAGTGCAAACGAATCTTCAGCTCATTAACAGGATAAGAAGCTTTGCTCTTGATCAACTTAATAACGCTTATCAGACACTGCACGTGAATTTTGTAAAATGATTCTACAATACACTGCAACTACAGCTATCAAAAAAAATATAACTCAGTAGTCACTGCAGTGAGTGACAGAGAGCGCATTTTCTCGTCGACGAAAACTTGAGGTCATGGACGGACGGACAGACGGACGGACGGACAGACAGACGGACAGACGGACAGACAGACAGACAGACAGGTACAGACGGACGGACATGGCGAGCACAATAGTGCATTTTTTCCATAAATGAGGAAATGCGCTAAAAATAACGGCTTTGTTTGAACTGATAGTCACGTTTTTTCACATCGGGCTACTAGATTTTTAACATGAACACTTTACAATTCAGCCATTTCAATTAAATCATCATCATATCTTCCCTCATCATATCTTTAGCCGGTATCAAATCATTTATATGTATAGAGAATAGTAAATTTATACAGGTTTGGTTGAAGACCAGAGCGTACTTTTTATTTTACGATTTTCTTATTGTTTTTTTTCGATAAGTCGAACGAAATTTCTAGCTGAAGCTTGGAGATCAAAAAGCAGATTACCGAATGACATTTTATTGCAGTGCGACGTTTCGAATATATCAATATTCATTATCAAGCAAGTGAACAGTTATTACAACGCTTAAAATTGAAATTTGGACATGACATAAGTTCATACAGAAAGTATCGTAGATACGGTTTAAAATTGAAAATCAAATTAGTCCGAGAATAATTTCAACGTCCTGACGAATCCGGTGGTTTGCAAATCCAAGCTCCAGCTAGAAATTTCGTTCGGCTCATCGAAAAAAACAATAAGAAAATCGTAAATAAAAAGTACGCTCTGGTCTTCAACCAAACCTGTATAAATGAAGAACTTCTGCCTAACTACACTAATAAAGAATAGTAAAATGTACTTAAAATTTTCTACGCTTGATTTGTTGCGGTACTGTGCCTAGCATTATTTTTGCCCTGAGACATAAGAAATTCTAATATGACCTGTCATTCCACACTCTACCTTATTGTTTTTTATCATTAATTATCTAATATGAATCTCAGAAGACGTTTCGGACCTTATAGCTAACAAGATATTTACTTTTCTAGGTGTTCCGTCGCATTAAACTAATTAGATTTAATATGTACATGCTGCTGTTTTAATCAGCTAATCAACTATAATGGACGAATTAATCTAATGATTGTTATATTATAGGGTCTAAAAACAGAGTTTTATCCTCGCGTGAGTAATGCATGCAACATATGGCGGGCTGCAGCAGTTGAATTTAATAAAGATACACTGCAAAGTAATGGTGATAATAAACCATTCTTAATAACTAACCAATGATGACGGTAGTTGTACAAAAGGATATCGTTAGCTAATCCAGTGAATTGGAGGAACTGTTAGGATAATCCACTGTACTGGATAAAATAGCTAGATAATTCAATCCAGTTCTAAGCTGTAGCTAGGGCTTCACAGGCCCATACTTTCAAAAAAGTTAAGAGATCGTAAGTTCATCAGCCAATCATTGACGGCCTTTCAAGCAAAATCCACCAATCATAGACAAGAAAATAGAGCGTAAGTACTTACGTTCACTTAGCGAGTTTTGAAAGTATGGCCCCTGATTTGGATGTGACTAGGACATCATTGAACTGATATTTCCACGTTACCTGCTTTTTCATTGCACGTGAATTTTCAAGTAAATAAGATAAGCGAGCAACTGAACATTTCTGAATTCTGTTTAAATAATTCTCAGGCCGCAAATTGGCTATCCCTTATATTTTAGTTATTTTTGTGCACACGTGGGATTATAAAGTGAATAAGTTAAGTGAAAAACTGAACATTTCTGAATTCTATTTAAATAATTCTCAGAATAATTCTTTTATTTAAATAATAAAATTGACTATTCCTTATAATTTTTTTCGCCCACACGTACGATTTTATCTTCAAAAGTGACAGAATTTCGCATCAAATCCAAGTGTCCAAACTTTCTTCTGTACCAAATGATGACAGAGCGTGAGTGATGGCAATCGATGAGTTAGCTTGCGAAATTCTTTTTAAAAATCAGAGGCACAACGGCGCATCGCACATGTTGTTTTGATGACAGCAATCAGCGTCGTAATTGCGCTGAAGCACCGCGAAAAAAATAACAGTTTATTATGTGGAAACAATATAAATTTCTTTTGTGGTGAAATTACTAGATTTTCAAACCACTGCAAGACGATCGTTATGCACCATTCTAGTTCGAACCGTAAACGTGGCCAGAAAATTTTCTAGGTGTTGTATTCTTTGGTCGTTTTGATGAAGGTGGCAAAGTTCGGTCATCATAAAACATGGCTTTCTGACCCAACTTCCATGCTGCAAATATGTTCGAAAATCTTTCCTGAAAATGTGTTTTCGAAGCTAAACCGTTGATTGACGCTTGTCTGATGTAGTATACCGTCCGGCATAACAATCTTTTTTTGATGGATGGTCGTCTGCAATACCTCTTTAAATGTTTTTTGTTGTTTTCACTGCAGTAGCTGCAGTTAAAGGAATGTAATGGGATACGTTCTTCGACTGCAGTAAGTACAGTGCACGAGCGGCCGTTGCATACTTGCTGTTATTGCAGTGCACGAGTGGCCGTGGCATACTTGCTGTTATTGCAGTGCACGAGCGGCCGTGGCATACTTGCTGTTATTGCAGTGCACGAGCGGCCGTGGCATACTTGCTGTTACTGCAGTGAGGGAGCTGCAGTGGCATGCTTGCAGTTACTGCAGTGAGGGAGCTGCAGTGGAATGCTTGCAGTTACTGCAGTGAGCGAGCTGCAGTGGTATACTTGCAGTTACTGCAGTGAGCGAGCTAGTGTTGAATGATGCAGTGACTGCAGTTATTACAGTTTGCTGCATTTTTGAGGTTTCGGACACAAACTGCCATTAATTGAACTAACGATCTATACTATGATAAGCCGGCATCGAATGCAAATGCCTTGATTAAGACGCAGGCATAATGCTTGTGTTGCAAGACACGTTTACTCCCAACATCCAACGGCGTCAACTAAAACATGAAGCTCGCGTCTTGGTTTGTAGCTGTCATGTTACACGCACTGTGTGGTCACGTGCTGCTTGAGACATGCGTGTCACATGACATACTTCTTCAACATGCGTGTCACATGACTGCTTCTGCCACATGCGTGCCACATGACACGCTCCTGCCACATGGGCGCCACATGGCAGGAGATCTGCCTCCCTTCGATGCCCATGACCCAGCGACGTTATCACATGCATGTCACATGACAGGAGAGTTGCCTCCCTCCGATACCCATGACCCAGCGACGTTATCAGATGCCCGTTCCTCTTGTGTCTAACTCACGGCAAAATGAACTACCGCTGTCGGTTAAACTTTCACAGTTTGGCAAGGTTATATTGCTCTTCATGATTCGTGGAGTAGGAAGACTTGACTGATTAATACACTTGATTGGAATGGGTTGGCATGCGGCCGTAATATGTGGCGCTGAATTTTTCATGTTCTTATAGCGATTTGTCAACACTCGTTGCATGCACCTGAAGATATTGAATATTCCACATAACTATAATAACGTTCAACTGAAGTCACCCGAAAGAATGTCTTGAAAAATATAGCAGCAAAAATGATAAAGGAATTAATGTTTCGACGTATAAAAATAATAAGCTGGTATTTAGCTAGATTTTCAGGCGTTCAATTGAAACAATTATTTCGCCAATGCCCGCGCAGACGCAGTCGTAGTTGACATCTTAGCTCTGGCATCTGTAGAAATTCCATTGTAGTTTATATCTGCTTTGCTCTCGAATACTAGAAATTAATCTTTAATTTAGCTGCCAATCGAGAATTTTTGTATTAATTAGCGCCAGTCAACAGCATGATTGATAGTTTTTCGATAATCGTGAGCATGGCGATCACTAGACGAATTTCCTAGAACTGTGCAAAAGAATAATTGCTTAGACTGCAGCATGAAACATTCCAGCACTGAAAAAAATCAACGGCGTAACGATGGAGTAGAAATCAGTTAACCTTAGGAAGCATTAAAGTCAGACGACGTCCCGTGACAAGGTAGCGTCAAATTATTTTAATTGCATACAGCTGCTGTTCACCTCTATTTATTGGCGTTCATGAACAAATTTCAAATGAAAACGGAAGACTCACACTTCATTTGGTTTCGTTATTATAATTTTTACTATAAATGATAATGATGGCATATTTGTTCAGCTTTATAGCTGGTTCCAAAGAAATTAACCTTGAAAAACTCACTTGTAATTAAGGCAGTCCGAGCCATTCATTTGGCGAATGCAGTGGTCTTGGCGAGGACATTTGATCCCTCGATCAATGGCATGTACTTGCATTGGTTGCAGGAGTCCTTTGATCCTTCAATGGCATGTTCTTGCATTGGTTTCAGGAGTCCTTTGATACCTCAATATCATGTACTTGCATTGGTTTCATTGGTCCTTTTGATCCCTACATGACACGCCCTTGCATTTGCTTCAGGTATCCTTTTTATCCTCCAATGGCATGTACTTGCATTGGTTTCAGGAGTCCTTTGATCCCTCAATGGCATGTACTTGCATTGGTTTCAGGAGTCCTTTGATCCCTCAATGACATGTACTTGCATTGGTTTCAGGAGTCCTTTGATCCCTCAATGGCATGTATTTGCATTGCAATGGTTTCAGGAGTTCTTTGATCCCTCAATGGCATGTACTTGCATTGGTTTCAGGTATCCTTTTTATCCTTCAATGGCCTGTACTTGCGAAGGTTCTCGAAGTCATTTCGATCCCTCAATGGACAATGGCATGTACTTGCATTGGTTTTAGGAGTCGTTTTGACCCCTCAATGCCATGTACTCGTACTTACATTGGTATTAAAAATCCTTTTGATCCCTCAATGACATGTACTTTCATTGGTTTCAGGAGTCCTTTGATCCTTCAATGGCCTGTACTTGCATTGTTTTCAGGAGTCGCTTTGCTCCTTCAATGGCATGCAATTGCATTTGCTTTGAGTATCCTTTTGATCCTTTAATGGCTTTTACTTGCATTGGTTTCAGATATCCTTTTGATCTTTAAATTGCACTGGTTTTTCAACACTGGTTCTTTTTGTTACTCCAATGACATGTTTCAGGTGTCGAGCCATCACAATGTTTCACCTGAACATGCGCCACAACCAGCAGAAGAAGAAGGAGGAGGAGCGGCAGAAGGAGGAGCGGCGGCGGCAGTGGGAGGAGGAGCTCAAGGAGGAGGAGAGGCAGGAGGCTGCCGAACAGGCTGCCAAGGACGCCAAGAAGGAGGGCCGGAAGAAATCGGACGATGAAAAAACGGAGGATGAGTAGGGATGAAGCCATTGTAACGGAGGAGGATGAGTAGGGACGGAGCCGTTTAAACGGAGGAGGATGAGTAGGGACGGAGCCGTTTAAACGGAGGAGGATATTGTAACGGAGGAGGATGAGTAGGGATGGAGCCGTTTAAACGGAGGAGGATGAGTAGAAATTGAACCGTTTTAACCAAGCGTGAGTATGGATGGAGCCTTTTCTCGTTTTCATAAGTGTTTGATGATGTTTATTAATATAGCATTCTTTCCATCGTTTCCATGGTGTAGTGTGTGACCAAGATTTAATTCAGTGTTCTACGATACACAATGACCTCTCAAGATAATCAAATTCGGTGACTTGAATGTGATCCTGAAAAGAGGTAGAATCAACTTTATAGAAGTAATGAATTCAGAGAAGTGATGTACTTTTCCATTGCTTTACAATATAGTGGACGTTTAATCAGTACTTCTCAGTCACCGGATTGTCATTCCTTATAATTAAAAAAATATCCATGTCATCCGATTCCCCTTCTCTAAATTATAATAGACTACAAATTAAAATTCATCTGCCGACACAAAAACTATTTATCAGGAAATCGAGAGTCCCTTTGTAGAAGATAACGACATTAAATTAGACACAAATTATCTTGCAAGCAGCAAATATTCACGATGGAAACCCTTCAACAACAAATAATATAGGCCTTTATCGCTGTCTTCATGGCGTTCCGTCACTTATTCTTATATAGCATCGAGCAGCACCGGCCTTTTGTGCCAGTTAATTCGGTACCATCACCCAATAAATATTTTTTCTACACAAACCATATTTTCAACTCATAGTCGGAAAAAGTATAATTTATTGCTCAGTAATTGCATTGGTTATAACTAAACTTGCGATAGCCTTTACCTATTTTTCCTTGAAGTGTCAAGGCTTGAAAGTTCAAGAATCGGCAACAGGCCATGGGCCTATTTCTTCAACGCCGACACTTATATTCTAATCTACTAATTAAGAGAGATAAAATGTGATATCTTTTGCAGCTTTAACGTAGATTACTACCATCCTCATTTTTTCGCAAATAACTTTGTAAAACTATATACCCAGTAAAATTGCAAAAGAACTAGCAATCGTACACTCCAGATCACCGAGCAGGGGAAGAGTCTGGATCTGGTATCCAGTTTTCTTATCGTTTTTGTGATGTGATGGTTTGGATAATTTTTTGCGTTGCGCTTAGTGACAATATTTCATATATTGATTACATTATTGACATTACCTTACTCTAAATTTTGAATTTGTTGTTAACACTAAGAAAATTTACTGCAAATTAAAATATTCTAAAAAAATTACCGGTGAACGTAATTAAAACCGAAATTTTGTGACGCTGCAACCATCAGATTCTCCACAGTAATAAATTCAGTATCTCAGTGTACACAAAATACTGAGCTTACACCGCTTCTTACTTGTTTATGTTAAAAAATGTGTTTGTGAAACAATAAATTGGTGTGTAAACAGTTTTTTTCCTGTTAGGATCCCTTAATATAGGGTTTTGTCTGCACATTTCCTTTAGAAGCAAATACGACGAGTGGGCTGCAATCAAATTTTGTGAAGCTGCAATCATCAAATTCTTTGCAGTACTACATTCAGTATCTCAGTGTACACAAAATGCCGAGCTTACACTTTTTCTTACTTGTTTATTTAAATAAAAAATGTGTTTGTGAAACAATAAATTGGTGTGTAAACTGTTTTATTCCTGATAGTATCCTTAATATTAATATAGGGGTTCGTCGGCACATTTCCTTTTGACGCGAATACGACGAGTGGGCTAATGTGAGGAAATGCAAGAATAAATAATACAAGGGGACACATTATTAATTAATGTGAGGGAACATGGGATTATTTATTACAAGTGGACACATGATTAATTATTGTGAGGGAACATAGGTTTAATTCATACAAGAGCATACATTATTAATTATTGGGAGGGCGGATAGGACTAATTCATACAAGGGGACACATGATTAATTATCATGAGTGAACATAGGATTTATTAATACAAGGAGACATATGTTTAATTATTGTGAGGAACAAAGGATCAATTAATACAAGGGGACACACGATTAATTATTGGGAGGGAACATAGAATTAATTTGTAATATAATAACATGAGGTTCGAGCAGCACGGCTGATGTAAGCTGGCGTATCAATGGCAATTTTAATACTTAGTTTTTTTTTGTTTCTGCGCATTCCTTTTATGGAATGTGCTCATAATAATGCCCATGAAATGTTCATAATAATGCTTACTCTGATGCCCGTTGAATATTGTTGTATTTATGTTAATATAAACTATAAAATATAAAACTCATTGTCAAAGTTATTGATGACAATTTTCACGCCTCATTTGTTAATTTTAATTTTCACTAAGGAAAAGATTTTCTCTCATAATAAAGTTTTCTATGCGAGGTATTAGCTGGTCTAGCTCCAATATAATAACTAATTTCATTACAACGTGATGAAATTAGTTCAAACTCGAGGTTTGAAGCGTTTAAAAACGATGGTAAATTTCGACCAGAAATTTCACTACCAGTGGCGAGTTTCTAACCCCCAACAAGCTGCTCTAATCTTGTTGGTCTTAACCATGCGGCCTCCGCGAGATAAATGAATGATCATCAATAAATTTTGAAATAAGCAGACAATTGCACTGACATGTCATGCTATGTATGCATGCGCATGCATACTTAAAATCATCATATATATTAAAAAAGAATATTTAATTGATATAATCATTTATTTAGAATAATCATGAGAATGAGTCGTTGGCATACAGTTTATTTAGATGAAGGAAGACTGTGGTTGTTGCTGAGGCCTCATTTAAGATGCGGGTAGGACGTATCAAGTATCGAAGCTCTGGTGCAGGAGGTGGAGACACCAGCGTGCTTTAGTTCAGTTCAGGTTCAGAGAACTTGAGAAGTCAGGTTCTCAGTGCTCATCTTGAACAGACTGGCCATTGCTTGGCACGCTATGAGGTGATGTGAGTGCGAGAAAAAACTCTATTAGCAACTGCGGTCTCATAATATGTGTACGGAGGAAAAAACATAAACAACTCGTCGTTGCAACTCAATTGTGGTATAAAGTCAGTGTGCAGATTTAGGTACTGTGCAATTATCATGCGCGTATCATTTCCATGTGGTATAAAGAAAAAAATCTGCTAATGAATGTTAGTGAAAAAATAGTTCCAAAGTTCGATCACAAGATCCATTGACTCCTTATGCAAATCAATCATAATTGAATTAGGTTGATGTTCAAATAGACATTGTGAACGTTTGTGAAGTTTTCAATCGAGTATGAGAACGTGTAACACGTAATTTTCGGTAAGATTACGCTAGTATTAACTGATAGGACCTTGACATATTTTGTGTCAATGCTGATACTGCAATTTACCTTTGGTAATAATTTTTTTGAAAGGCGTTCAAATCGGCACGCTGAACTATCGGACAACCGGTCACGGACGCAATATTCAATTGTATGTTGAGATTCCCTTACAAAATTGAAGAAATGTGAGAATAAACTTTAAAAACCTGTTCATATATAATTAACATTATATTGAAACTGTAGATATGTTTTAAAAATATTATGTGGTCCAAAATTCATTACGTAATTTTCGACGAGCTGTATGTTCCCATGCAAGACATCGGGGCTGGCACTAATGTTTTTTTGTAAACAAGCCTCAGCTGATTTTTCAAAACACTCGTTCTCGTCTCTCTTGTCGTTGTCCTGACACACTTGCTTTGCTTCGTTCTTGCTTTCTCAGGTCTTGGGAACTGGACTGGATCGCTGCTTTGGCTGTTGAGGGGAAGGGACATAATATTGCTTCCGTGTGGGGTGATTTGTCCCCTGTTCCGTGGGTTGCCAGTTGCTCTCGTCGTGCTGCTGTGGTAGTGTGGTGCAGTGCTTAGTCGTCTTCGATTGGGACTTGTTGGTGTTCGGTCGTACTTTTATCGATTTGGCATTTTCATGGAGCATTTTCTCCTGGCATGCATGCAGTACCGCCTGGAGCGTCAGGTGCTGATCGCTGCTACAGTTCTACTCGAGCCATGGGCCCATGGGTCCAGGGTCATGATGGGTGTGCACCATCTCTACCACTCTAGTAAGTTAGTAACGGTTCGAATACTTCTTGGAGTTGGAGGAGGCAACTCCTGCAGAAAGATTCAACATGCAATAATAAGAGCAACAATCACCTATTTAATGAAAACAAATTATCTGACTTCCCTTTAGTGCATGAGCACAGACTACACTAACAGTCAGCACTGTCAAGTTAGTGGCTTTGGTTTCATCGAAGTTTGAACTACCAAACTTGCAGTCCGACCTCATTTCAGGATGGTAAACGTTTTTGGTCAATAAATTTGTACGCGGCATAAACTATTCAATAGTTTTTCATCGAATCAAAAACGAGTAATGAAATTTTCTAGAAATAATTTAGAAGTACATATATTAGAGGCTTAAAATTGAAACAATACTATATTAGAACTAAGAAGCACCAGACGCTGGTCATATACCTATGATTTCTTCCAAGTTTCGTGGACAGAGAATACAGCTGGTAAGGTAAGGCGTAATCGGGATAGTTTTCCGAACTTTATAATTGAATCATGTTAAAGACCATTCACAATATAATTCTACTACTAGTCTACGTTCTGTTCGAAACGAACTATTGATAAGTCCATATGTATATGATGATAAGAATACTTACAGGTATCAAGCCACCATGCATCGCAGACCGGCGCCAAGCCTAGTTGTTGTGGAAACGGGATTAGGAGTTATCACAGCACAACTGCACGTGGCAACAACATGAGCTCAAATGATACAGTGATACATTGGCTGGTGCACTATTCTTTATCGTTTTACTGCCGACAACTGCCAACCGCTGGCTTGCCCTTAAATCACACGTCACGTGACCCATTTCGGAGCCGCGACATTTCTAAATCAATATATTTTACCTGACTTCCGAGCCGCGAAATTTCAAACTTACATATAAATGGGAGATCTCGGGCCGCGAAATTTCCATTAAAAGTAGATGTATTCCACCCCTGGACTACAGAGCACCATCATGGCTTTACCTGTGGCTGTGAACCTGTGATCAAACTGGAAGCCCACCTAAATCCTAAATCCTAATAGAACCTTAAAGGGTCATTCAACCGTCATTGACACAATGACACATAACGCTGAAACTTTCTGCTGGGTCCAGGTGTAACAAGTGGTCACCTTCACCTTCAAGCCAACATAACAACAAAACACTTGCCCAGGTAGAAGCCGATAATAGCAAAACCGGCGGCGGTCATGTGATTCATGGCCTTTATCATTTATGCAGCGCAGCAGCAGTAGCCCACAAACAATCTGAATCTCCAAAAAAATAAAAAATCAGACTTCTAGAAATCTAACCTATGGCTGGGAAAGCTAATTTTTCCTCTTTCAATTCAAAAACAATTACAAATGGTACATTTTTACATGTGATTTTTGAAAATCAACTGTGAAGATATTTTTACAGCCAATTTCAGGAAATCTGTCCAGTATCCAGTATAACAGATGGCATTGAGACAAGATTATTGATGAAAGTTGAAAGATAATTTATCTAACTACTAGCAGAAATTACCAGGCATAAAAACATTGGAAAATCTTGAGTCATGGGCCATGGCTTGGAAATTTATATTTTGCCAAGTAATGCCTACTAAATTTAATCTTTAATTCTTGACCAGTTGACCAGGTATACTCATGTCATTAGTCATTTAGTCATTACCACTTATAATATATATTTTGTTTTTCATTATTGTATGTAATCAATTAAATTTAAGTATTTTGATGATGCAGATAAATTTGGTGCCTCAAATCAGATCAGAACCTACACAACTACCAGTATATTGCAAAAATTTTGTGTATGTAGAAGGTTGGGTTTTAAATATTAATGCCATAGAGCTAAAAATGATTAGAAAATTTTCTACATTTTATTGATGTCAGAGATCAGTTCTATCATCATTTCAAAAGCTTTGAGAATACAAGTGAAGATTTGAAGTTTAAAGATTTTTAATTGAAGGTTGAGTTATTTGTCAGAATATTTGCCTTGAGAATAATGCAAATTGTTTTGCCATATGCCATGCTGTTAAATTCTTACTTAATTTGAGGCTTAGGCGACCAAACATTTACCTAAATTTTGCATGAAAATAAATATCATATACAATAATTATTGATGTTTGTTATAATATTTATCACTCCCTGTTCTGCAAAGCAGTCTGTACATTTATTCCACTATAATATTCAAGTAATTTTCTGGAATTAAAAATAATACTTAGGCTTAGATTTTATAAATTTAGAGCATTGAAAGTCTCTCAACAAAAACGTAATTAAGAATACTTAAATTGACATCATCAAAATTGTTATATTATCATTGGAATAGGGGTAATTTGCTTTGAGTATGTTCTATACCTACTCCTAAATTGCTGTCAAAAATTTGACTACCTCCACAACTCATCAGACTTACTGACTTGTAACTCTTACTTGTGAGAACAAAATTCTAACCCATAAATCAATCTTAAGTTGAGAGTCAAAATTCAATCCATTCAAGCTAAAACTCAATCCAAAGTCAATCTGTCAATACGCCATGTCGGCTCGTCGGGTTGTGGTCACTGGCGTGGGGCTTGTTACGCCGCTGGGGCTTGGAGCCCCACATGTCTGGGCACGACTCACAGCCGGCGACACAGCCACGGCATATGTGGCCGACGACTGGGCTAAGCAGGTGAGCAACCATATGACATTTTTTATTAATTAATATTTCTGGTCAATGCATCAGTAAGATGCATCACTTTCACCAGGTTATGAATGTAGTGTATGTTGCATAATTACGTATTTGTTATGGACTTGAATTATATGATATATGAAATTGTATTTGTGATCTAGGCTACAGAAACATCATCATCAAGATCATTGAGTGAGCATAATTTATCTAAATTTTCCGCGAATATGCAGTGCATTCAAGGTAGAGATATTGTAAAATGAAGTTATTGTTTGTGTTAGAAAAATTTTCATTGTATTTCCTTTTATGTAGTTAAACTATGGCTTTGTGATCATGTAATTAACCAATATTGTCACATATGAATGCAACTATAGGTAGTTCTGATATTGAAATATTTATTCTATGTCGCTTATGTCATTCATATTTGGATCTTGAATGAGGTTAACTGAGAGCTGAGCACACATTTGGCCATACGAAGTGTATTTTTGCCTGTATGTTGTCAGAAGATCCCATACTATTTTTCCAGTCTATTCTATAATAGTGGTGTGTGTGTGTGCATTCTCATCCTTTTGACGAATTTAACCTAAGTGCTGCTCTGTGTTTGCTTTCTTAGCCTTCTTAGTTGAAATTCTTTGCATACCGGTACATTGACTACTGATCTCAACCAATGCTAAAAAATTTGCACGTTAATCTGACTTTAACAACATTTTTGCGGACTACTGTCGTAACGGCACCAAGTTCCTCATAATTGTTCCGGCAGATACCGTCGCGAGTTGCAGCGCGAATACCCTTTGGTACTGGCGAGAACGAGCTGGACCTGAAGCGCGAGTTCAGCTCGTCCGAGCTGCGCACTCTGTCGCCTGCCTCGGCCGTAGCGCTCATCACTGCAAGGGAGGCCGTCGCAGACGCCGCATGGACACCTGACGACCTAAAAGAGCGACAGGCAACGGGCGTGGCTATTGGCATGGGGATGGTTGACTTGGAGGACGTTTTAGCTACAGGTAAAGCTCTTCAGGAGAAATATACAAAAGTCAATCCGTTCTTCATACCAAGAATATTAACGAACATGGCCGCTGGTCAGATCAGCATCAAGTATGGTTTCCAGGGCCCCAATCACAGCGTTTCGACGGCTTGTGCAACAGGCACGCATTCCATTGGTGATAGTTTCAGGATGATCAAATACGACGATGCTGACGTCATGGTGTGTGGAGGAGCAGAAGCCAGGGTGAACGCTCTAGGTATGGCCGGCTTCAGCAGGTTACGAGCTCTTTCTGTGAAATATAATGATAATCCCAGTGTAGCGTCGCGACCTTTCGACCGCGACAGAGATGGTTTTGTAATGGGCGAGGGTTGTGGCATTCTCGTGCTCGAAGAACTGCAACACGCGTTAGCGCGCAATGCTAAAATCTACGCCGAAGTTCTAGGGTTCGGCATGAGCGGCGATGCTCACCACATCACATCTCCTAGAGAGGATGGAGACGGCGGTGAACGGGCAATGTTGAAGTGCTTGAAAGAAGCGTCTCTGACTCCTGCAGATGTTGGCTACGTCAATGCGCACGCCACGTCTACTCCTCTCGGGGACGAGATTGAACTGAACGCTATCGGACGCGTGTTCGGTGACAACGAAGTCTACGTGTCTTCTACTAAAGGTGCAGTCGGACACCTGCTAGGGGCTGCTGGTGCTGTGGAGTCTGTGTTTACTGTACTGTCGGTGCACGCCGGGTTTCTTCCTCCAACAACTAATTTGGAAAATCCTATCGATGTTCCCAACAAAGTCAAGATAATAGCGAAGGTGGGGCAGCCATGGCTAGACCGCGGCAAGAGGAGGGTTGCTCTCAACAACTCGTTTGGGTTTGGGGGCACAAACGCGTGTCTTTGCTTCGCTGCTTATCATTAGCTACTTATGTATTGGAATCTGTTGACTTCTATATTTGTGTGTACTGACGAGGCTGTATAACTCTAAGACATTCATCGTTGTTAAGTTTATGTACAGAGAAGATATAATCAAGACCAATTATATGAACTGTGAATTGTGTTCGTTAATATTAAAGGGACAGGTTACTCTGAGGCTAGTTCTATATTTTTACTATTTTTCCATTCAGTAACGCGAGTAATATTAGATATTTTAAATGAAATGGAATTTATTTCGGTCGGCAAAATGTGGATGCCAAACACGTATGTTGAGACAAGCGGACGCTCAATACTTTCAATTGGTATGGACTATGGAAATGCTAGAATGTTTTTCTAATTTAATTGTAAAACTTGAATCGCGAGAAAGAAATTGCTGCATTTTAGCCGATAATTGAGAAAAATCATGAGGGAGGTGCGAGACAATTGGGCAGACTTAGGGGAAATGAAATGAAGTGCGTGCCATAATAGTTATTTTCTTAACCTAGCATCACAATAGGACTCGGACGGAATGGTAGTAAATATGAAAACAAACAATAATAAATATTGACTATAACATTTAGGAACACGTGCACCAGAATCCATCAGTAGAAGTTTTCAATTAATAGTAAGATGACAGACTAGAAATTCTAGCATCCGAAAGATGGATACCAATTTATGAACTTGAAACCGACTAGACTTCGTTGAGTGACATACATTATCATAAAAATTCAGTAATATTATAATAAATAAAGCGTGAGTGTATCTTTAGCGAGTGTGCGTTTGATTGCTTACGTATAATCATCAGAATATAATCAGATTAGCAAAAAACACTGATTATTCATAAAATCATTTCCTTATTGTCAAACAATTGCCTGGAATACCAGTTTTCGTAAATAGTCAAAGTGAAAGAAATAGTGCGTGACCAAATGTTTAGACACACGAGGTGACTCAAAGCTGAACTCCAGGGGCCATACTTTCAAAACTCTATTTTCTTGTCTATGATTGGTGGATTTGCTTGAAAGGCCGTCAATGATTAGCTGATGAAATTGCGATCTCTTATCTTTTTTTGAAAGTATAGGCCCATAGCGATTAAATTTTTCATCGTAGATGCTTGATGAACTGAAATTTGAGACCCTGCAGTACCAGAAATTTGAGACGCTGCACCAGCAATTGCCCAATTTCGATGTTCATTCATCAACATGTCAATGAATTTTAAAAGGTAATTGCAAAGAGGCCATTTAGGACAAGCTATTGGTGACTACAGACCCTATCCTGCCAACCGTTGAATCCACAACGCAATGTTGTATAAAGACCCTATCCTGCCAACCGTTGAATCCACAACGCAATGTTGAATAAAGACCCTATCCTGCCAACCGTTGAATCCACAACGCAATGTTGAATAGAGACCCTATCCTGCTAACCGTTGAATCCACAACACAATGTCCGCCATTACAGTCATTATTTCAGTGGTTTGAGAAGTCCCCATTTTAGGGCAGGAGGTCGTCACCCAATTCGTCGTCCCCGAAGTCGTCGTCGGGCTTGTCACGTCTCATGCTCGTCCTGGGCCTCTCAGGAATGGGTCCCACGGGGTCTTGGTAGCTCACGTCTGCAAAGAAACTCAAGTTGGACTACAAGGAATAATGAACCCCGGCATCAGACTTCAACGAGAAGATTTCAAATGATCTTACAATCACGAGTTCACGAATCACGTTCATAAAATCAATACAAAAAAAAAAAACCAAAATAATCGCATTCAGACTGATTTTCTCCCCAAACAAATAACGGTCGCGTGCACGCGCGTACTGATTTCATGTGGCGTACTGCTGCATGGTACCTACTATATCACGAGGAAACCTATGTTGCCACAAGAACGTACAAGTCGCGCACTGAATGCACAAGACTTAATACTAATACCGTATTGCATAAAATAACTCGAAAAATTGTGCATGTTGCCCCGAAACGTCGAAAACGGCTAACCGATCTCCTTGGTGGCGGGCCGGTCACTTACCGATCTCCTTGGTGGCGGGCCGGTGACTTACCGATCTCCTTGGTGGCGGGCCGGTGACTTACCGATCTCCTTGGTGGCGGGCCGGTGACTTACCGATCTCCTTGGTGGCGGGGAGATGGCCGGGAGCGTCGGACTCGAGCGACAGGCGCGTGGCGCGGCCGCTCACGGCGGAGCCTGGGAAGCTGCGCACCCCACCGTAGCTGCGCGAGCTCGCCGCCCTGCAACACGGGGGGGGTGTACTGTACCGAGGGGGGTGGATGTACTGTTTCGAGTGTGGAGGAGGTACTGTACTGAGGGGGGAGGTGTACTGTACCGAGGGGGGAGGATGTACTGTACCGAGGTGGAGGGTGTACTGTACCGAGGGGGGATGTACTGTACCGAGGGGGGAGGAGGTACTGTACCGAGGAGGGGGGAGCGGATGTACTGTAACGAGGGGGGAGGAGGTATTGCCCGAAGGGCATGCGAGAGAATAGTAAGAAATCCTACTTCAGAATCGAAATTTATTTTCTCGGTGGTGTCGGCATCTAAATCATAATTTTCTGTCGGCTGGGCGTTAAAATTTCAATTCAAGTAAATTTCTAAACCAAAATTTATGCCTGATTTGTGAAAACGACAGCGTCTGAAGGGAAGGAACGTACCTGTCCATGGGGCTCTTAGCGCCGTCTATTCCTGACATGGCGGAACCGCTGCGGGAGGCGCGCGATGAGGACCTGCGGACAGAATGTGTATTTAATTAATTTAATTGCCCTATTAATTAGGAGCGTATTCCACCCATCACTTAGGGCGGTAATAAACGTAATGATTATAGGAGTACTTACTATATTAAAAAGAGGGGTGATTAAGAAATTTTCCATGATATGGGATAGGTGAAAATGTCTTCATTCTATTAGTATAGCCATGTGTAATAATAAAAATATTTAAGGCAGGGGATGGCATGCGTGCCGTGGCTTGTTCAATTGAGTAAGAAAATAAATAACTTCCGGAGCGATGATCACATCATCACATGAACGAATCAAGACTTAGCATAGTGCATTAAGCAAGACATAAACAAGATTGAAAACAATAATTAAAATAGATACCGACTAATTATAATATTTGCCGACTAAGTTTGCTTGACATTGGTTAAACAGGCGAGTGCGCGAATTGAGACTTTTTAAGGTAAAATCATAAAATACACTGACAACTTTAATGTCCTTAAATTGCAATTCCAAATTAATTTATTTTGAATTCGAATAGATTCTGAAAGAATTAATATAGGTATAGAATCGCCAGTAAATTGAATTTACTGTCAAGGGCACGGGCCAGTGTGTGTTGAATTAACTCTCAGGAGGTATGGGACAGACGTATGAATCATGAGGTTTGGGACAGAGGTATGGGTCCATATGAAGTTTGGGGCAGAGGTATGGGTCCATATGAGGTTTGGGGCAGAGGTATGGGTCCATATGAGGTTTGGGGCAGAGGTATGGGTCCATATGAGGTTTGGGGCAGAGGTATGGATCCATATGATGTTGACCCACGCACCGCCGTGACCCTGGGCCAGAGCTAGCGGCGCGGGTCTCCCTCTGGAGGCTGAGTTGCTCCGCCTTCTTCAGCTCCATGGCGTACTGGCCGCTCTCTGCCAGCCCCAGGTCGCTGCTCAGACGCACCAGCATCTTCAGACCTGCGCACCATGCAACTTTATATCAATAATCTGTGTAATAATATCCAATTAATTATCTATCAATAATCTGTGTAATAATATCCAATCATTTATCTATCAAAAATCTGTGTGATAATATCCAATCATTCATCTATCAATAATCTGTGTGATAATCTCTAATCATTTATCTATCAATAATCTGTGTGACAATCTCCAATCATTTATCTATCAATAATCTGAGTGATAATCTCTAATCATTTATCTATCAATAATCTGTGTGATAATTTCAAATCATTTATTTATCAAAAATCTGTGTGATAATATCCAATCATTTATCTATCAATAATCTGTGTGATAATATCCAATCATTTATCTATCAATAATCTGTGTGATAATATCCAATCATTTATCTATCAAAAATCTGTGTGATAATCTCCAATCATTTATCTATCAATAATCTGTGTGATAATATCCAATCAATTATCTATCAATAATCTGTGTGATAATATTCAATCAATTATCTATCAATCATCTGTGTGATAATCTCTAATCAATTATCTATCAATAATCTATAGGCTTTCAATAATGTAATAATCTATAGCATAACCACGGCAGTAACACCTGTCACGCGTTGTGATAAGATATAAATGATTTTGTTCCTTATAGCCAACATGAACACTGGGCACTAAAATCTATGCAATAGTTACTGAAAATAGGCAACCAAATCTTCTAAATAATATAATATATATTATAGTACATAATATAATTTATTAATAATATAATAATAAATGCCCTATCATGCCAGATGGTCTTTTTACCGGAAGAATTCAGCGATTTAGTTTATTTCAATTCAAAAGTATGATAAAAATGAAAATTTAATTTTAGGCCCGGAAAATCCAAATTCACAGTCAAATATCGAATTATTGACTTTTCGTAACCTTTTTTATACGCGGACTTGGCAGTTTTTTGGGCCATTTGGCAACCCTGGTGGACCTTATCGCACTCAACGTGTTAATGACAGGCAAGTCTAAACGAATAAAATTCTTAACTTTTTAAAAAACCACGTTTTTCTTGTGGACTAAAAAGTGAAAATAAATTATGGTTCGCCCCAAAAAAACGTGTGTCGGGCAGATTTATGATTAAAGCGAAAAGCACACAACACACGAATTTGGCAAGATAAGTTTCCAAACGACACTGAATGCATTGTTGTACTCACACTCAATGTTCTCAGGAAAGTCCATGTGTACGAGCCTGTACTCACACTCGATGTTCTCAGGGAAGTCCATGTGTACTCACACTCGATGTTCTCAGGGAAGTCCATGTGTACTCACACTCGATGTTCTCAGGGAAATCCATGTGTACTCACACTCGATGTTCTCAGGGAAGTCCATGTGTACTCACACTCGATGTTCTCAGGAAAGTCCATGTGTACTCACACTCGATGTTCTCAGGGAAGTCCATGTGTACTCACACTCGATGTTCTCAGGGAAGACCATGTGTACTCACACTCGATGTTCTCAGGGAAGTCCATGTGTACTCACACTCGATGTTCTCAGGGAAGTCCATGTGTACGAGCTTGTACTCACACTCGATGTTCTCAGGGAAGTCCATGTGTACGAGCTTGTATGTGCTGAAGGCCTTATGATAGGCGCCGGCACGTCGGTGGCAGGCTGCCACCATGAGCTGCCACTTGGGGTCGTCTGGCTGCATGAGGGCGGCGCGCTCGAAATACTCGATGGCTTTTTCTGGGTACTGCAGCTCGATGAAGTACGACCCCAGCCAGTCGATCACGTCTAGGTTGCTCGGGAAGTAGCGGAACGACTGCCCAGGAGTTATACTTTCAAAAAATGTTAGAAGTTCATACTTTAAAAAAAAGTTAGGAGTTCGTAAGCCAAACACTGAAATATTTTCAAGCAAAACCGACTGAATACAGACGGAAAATCAGTCACTAAGTGTGCTCCAGGTTGCTCGGGAAGTAGCGGAACGACTGCACAGGAGTTATACTTTCAAAAAATATAACTCAGTACTCACTGCAGTGAGTGACAGAGAGCGCATTTTCTCGTCGACGAAAACTTGAGGTCACGGACGGACGGACAGACGGACATGGCGAGCACAATAGTGTATTTTTTCCATAAATGAGAAAATGCGCTAAAAAGTTAGGAGTTTATCAGCCAATCACTGAAATATTTTCAAGCAAAACCTACTAATCACAGACGGGAAATCAGTCACTAAGTGTGCTCCAGGTTGCTCGGGAAGTAACGGAACGACTGCACAGGGATCATAGTTTCAAAAAAGTTAAGAGTTCATCAGCCAATCACTGATAAAAAAGCAAAACCAATCAATCACAGACGGAAAATCAGTCACTAAGCGCTCGTAAGTCACTTAATGTACTCAAGTTAGATTTGAGAGTACGGTCCCTGGTCATCACATGGTGATTCGAGTGGGGTACTAAATTAATTATAACTGATAACACAAATTTGCGGCTCCTGCAGTCCAAAAACATGAGCTCCTACGGAGCAACGTCTCGAGCTACGGTGCTTTGCGGTGCTGTAGCGTAATAAATAAGATAAGGTTTGAATAAATGAGCCAGAACTTAGACACAATTTAATACATCATCCGAAAACAATTAGATTTCAATATTACCTCAGTACATTGAAATAGATTACTAATATATGTTATTTGTTATTATATTACGAGATATTCATTTGGGTACTCCAACAATAACTTGTTATGAAGCGAATCTTTTGAAATTCTTCAGTAAAAAAAGGGAATAAGAGTAGCAGCGCTCACGTCAAAGTAGTATAAGAGTAGCAACGCTCACGTCAAAGTAGTACAAGAGTAGCAGCGCTCACGTCAAAGTAGTACAAGAGTAGCAGCGCTCACGTCAAAGTAGTACTGGTAAGTCAAAGTAGTACAAGAGTAGCAACGCTCACGTCAAAGTAGTACAAGGTGAAAGTAGTACAAGAGTAGCAGCGCTCACGTCAAAGTAGTACAAGGTCAAAGTAGTACAAGAGTAGTAACGCTCACGTCAAAGTAGTACTGGTAAGCCTGTTGCTTGTCGCCTGCTCCATCAAATATTTGGCCGAGGCGCTCGAGGATGTGGGAGTCTGTGGGCACCAGCGACAGCACTTGCAGGTACCTAGCGCAACAACAATAATCAATAACAATAACAGAACATTGAAAAATGACAAAAATATTTGAACAATGACAAAAGCATTTGAACAATGACAAGAAACATTTGAACAATGACAAAAGCATTTGAACAATGACAAGAAACATTTAAACAATGACGAGAAAGGTTTGAAAATGACAAAAAAATGTGAATAATAAGAAATGAGTTTCCTGCAATAAATATGTACAGATTATTAGAATTCCATGTTTTGACATAAATTTAATACACAAATTAATCATTTCTACACCCAGTAGCGAAATTATTAGTTGCTTGGTTATTATCTTTGCCTTTCACGATAACTTTCGTAAGAATTTATTCAGTCCAATATGATAACTAGTTATATCTCACTGTCCTAAATAAATTTAAAAGGAAAATTTTACTAGAAGCTTATTTACGGTTATCCTTCAATATTCTGGAAGCAATATCTTAGTTTAAATGCATAACTACAATATTTCTTGCTAATAAGGTGTAAATATCATATTTTCAATGAATCTCTAACACATTTCCTACTACTCAGGTGCAAATATAATATTTTCGCTGAATTACCACGAAATTTTTGGACACTCTGAGCAAATGATAATACTCACATACTACAACATTTGTTGCTACTGGAGTATCAATATATAATTTCCTAGTTTCAATTATTCAGTTAATAAATAACCTATATTAATTAATAAATAATCAATTAGTTTATTTCTAGTGACAGAGATGCAGGACTGACCACTCCGAGGCCTGCTCGCTGTCCCCCATCATCTGGTAGAGGTGGGCGATCAATTAACCAATTAATAAAGAACCGATTAAATCATTTCTAGTGACAGTGATGCAGGACTGACCACTCAGAGGCCTGCTCGCTGTCCCCCATCATCTGGTAGAGGTGGGCGATCAATTATTCAAATAATAAATAACCGATTAGTACTCTGTCACTCACTGCAGTGAGTACTGAGTTATATTTTTTTAGTATCTATGAGTGGTTGTAAAAGGCCTCCAAAAGGCCTTCTCAATGAACATCTGTATGTACATTTAGTATAGACAGTTGTATGTACTCTGTATGTAAATGTACATGTGTATCTACATTTTTATGTACCCCACGAGGCCTTCTAAATGTAGGGCCTCATCTAAATGTACAGCGCCTCCCGGAGGCTGAATAGGGCCTCATCGAGGCAGTAGAAGGCCTCACCTAAGTTGTAGAGCGCCTTTACGAAGTTGTACACGGCCTCAACTGTGTTGTAGAGCGCCTCCCCGAGGCAGTATAGGGCCTCATCGAGGCAGTATAGGGCCTCATCGAGACAGTAAAGGGCCTCATCGAGGCAGTAAAGGGCCTCCTCGAGGCATAGGATGGCCTCATCGAGGCAGTAGAAGGCCTCCCCTAGGTTGTATAGGGCCTCATCAAGGCAGTAAAGGGCCTCCCCTAGGTTGTATAGGGCCTCATCGAGACAGTAGAGGGCCTCCCCTAGGTTGTATAGGGCCTCATCGAGGCAGTAAAGGGCCTCATCAAGGCAGTAAAGGGCCTCACCGAGGCAGTAAAGGGCCTCATCGATGCAGCAAAGGGCCTCATTGAGGCAGTGGATGGCCTCATCGAGGCAGTAGAGGGCCTCACCTAAGTTGTAGAGCGCCTTTACGAGGTTGTACACGGCCTCAACTGTGTTGTAGAGCGCCTCCCTGAGGTTGTAGAGGGCCTTTACGAGGCAGTAGAGGGCCTTTCGAGGTTGTAGAGGGCCTCCCCGAGGTTGTATAGAGCCTCATAGAGGCAGTAGAGGGCCTCACCTAAGTTGTAGAGGGCCTCCACAGCAGCGGCGTCGATGTCAAGGGCGGCGAGGTAGAGCTCGCGCGCCTTCTCGTAGTCGCCGCGCAGGTAGCAGACGTTGCCGAGGTTCACGAGAGCAGCTTCGTTGTAGCCGTTGCTGTCCCGGGCCTGAGACGCGTACAACTCTGCCTGACTCAGGTCCTTTTGCTGCAATGCAAGGAAACAATATGAATAAGCAATAAAGACATGCAATATGGGCAGTATCAAGTAGTGAAAAGTTGATGATCGAGCAAAAAAAGACTATGATCGAGCAGGGAAACAATATGAATAAGCAATAAAGACATGCAATACAGGTAAGTTAAAGTAGGGAAAAGTTGATGATCGAACAAAAAAAGACTATGATTGAGCAGGGAAACAATATAAATAAGCAATAAAGACATGCAATATAGGGCAGTATCAAGTAGTGAAAAGTTGATGATGGAGCAAAAAAAGACTATGATCGAGCAGGGAATAATATAATAAGCAATAAACACACGCAATATAGGCAGTATTAAGTAGTGAAAAGTTGATGATCGAGCAAAAAGTGGACTATGATCGAGCAGGGATATAATATAAATAAGCAATAAACACACGCAATATGGGCAGTATCAAGTAGTGAAAAGTTAATGATCGAGCAAAAAGTAGACTATGATCGAGCAGGTAAACAATATGAATAAGCAATAAAGACACGCAATACAGGCAATTTCAAGTACCTAGTAAAAAGTCAATGATCGAGCAAAAAGTAGACTATGATTGAGCAATAATCAGAAGTATTACAAATACAAAAGGCATTCGTAAATAATTTTTGATTGACTACAAAAGATGCGGTTATTTTAAACTAATAAAACACGCATTCCGCAAGAGACCGAGAACCGTACACAATATGCAGATAGCAATAAAGTTTTTTACGACAACCAAGCCTGAATATTTAGAATATAACATCGTCTAAGTAAGGAAATTGAACATTCAGAACACTGAGCATTATATTCTGAAGATTTAGTCGTCATGTTACTAATAGTGTCTTGATCAGAGCTTGAGATCAGACTCCTTACTTTCAAAACTCGCCAAGTGAACGTAAGTACTTAAGCTCTATTTTCTTGTCTATGATTGGTGTATTTTGCTTGAAAGGCCGTCAATGATTGGCTGATGAACTTACGATATCTTAACTTTTTTTGAAAGTATGGGCCCAGGTCTAAAATTAATCAGATACTTTTAGACCCAAGTTCTCTGCATGGGATCAGGTTTGAAATCTTCAGATGATTCAGTCGTTATATTACTGAAAGTGTCTTCATCAGAGCTTGAGATCAGGGGCCGGATTATCAAAACTTCGTAACTTTTTGTACTTACGACAAAAAAGTTCTGTGGTACGTAAATACACTCTAATTTTGGCATTATCAAAACTTTCGTACGCAAGTCTTAGCTAAAAGCCTAAATTTTTTTCCCGCGCAAATGTTTTTATAATACCAAAGCTAGTATTACGTTGTCATAGCAACGCCACTCGTAAGTCGATTTTGCGTACTTACGAAGTTTTGATAATACGGCCCCAGGTCTGAAATTATTCAGATAATTATTTCAAGTTCTCTGTGCTCACGAGGATGTAGAGGAACGATAGGTTGGTGGCGGCGGTGCTGGCGACTTTAGTCTCCTTCTTCTCGAACATCTTCAGGGTATCGACGGCCTCCCTGAAGTTCTTCTGGCGCAAGAACATCACGGCCTTGTTGATCTCGAGGTCGCTCGCCAGCTCAGGGTAAGCTGAGTTCTTGATCGCATTCACGCACCTGCCGCATCAGGTATTTTATTATTAAGAACATATTAAGATCAAGATAATGAAGATATTGATATTATATAATAATATTATTATTAAGAGAATATTATTGATTAAGACATTGGTATTAAGAATATTGAAAACATAAGCCTGGGAAAGAATCTAGCGAGATTTTATATTAATAAAATATTGTAAATTAAAAATCCAAGATTGAAACATCTGGGGATAAATGTGAGCTTTCCGTGGTGTTTAGTTTAAATTTATGAATCGACTTGATTCGCTAAAATCACGTCCTTAATTGGACGTGATTTTGCATCAGTTATTTTATTTTTCGAAAAAACCAGGCTTATTTCCAGGCTAATAATATTGAAAACATAAGCCTGGGAAAGAATATAACGAGATTATCCCAGAAAATATTGTAAATTCAAAATCCAGGACTAAAATATAAGGAGATATATGTGTGTTTTCCGTGGTGTTCAGTTTAAATTTAGGAATCGACTTAATTCGCTAAAATCACGTGCGTAATTTGAATAAATTGATTAAAGCGTCTGTAAAATGTCAAGCACGCAGAAGAAGAAGAGGCTGAACACGTTTCAGATGTAGCCGGCGCTGTAGCAACACCCACCAGTTGTAGCCGGCACTGTAGCAACACCCACCAGTTGTTGCCGGCACTGTAGCCCCACCCACCAGTTGTAGCCGGCGCTGTAGCCCACTCACCAGTTGTAGCCGGCGCTGTAGCCCCACCCACCAGTTGTAGCCGGCGCTGTAGCAACACTCACCAGTTGTAGCCGGCGCTGTAGCCCCACCCACCAGTTGTAGCCGGCGCTGTAGCAACACCCACCAGTTGTAGCCGGCACTGTAGCAACACCCACCAGTTGTAGCCATCGCTGTTGCAACACCCACCAGTTGTAGCCGGTGCTGTAGCAACACTCACCAGTTGTAGCCGGTGCTGTAGCAACACCCACCAGTTGTAGCCGGCGCTGTAGCAACACAGCCCCACCCACCTGTTGTAGCCGGCGCTGTAGCCCCACCCACCAGTTGTAGCAACACCCACCAGTTGTAGCCGGCACTGTAGCCCCACCCACCAGTTGTAGCCGGCACTGTAGCCCCACCCACCAGTTGTAGCCGGAACTGTAGCCCCACCCACCAGTTGTAGCCGGCGCTGTAGTCCTCCTCTATGACGGGTGAGATGAGTTTGGCTGCGGTAAGGATGGCGCGCTCAGCTTCCTGCCGCAGCTGGCGCTCCACCTTACGCAGCGAGTCGTTCCTGATCACCTCCAGGATGAGGTTACCGTGCGCGTCGTCCTGGCAAGAATATAAAGAAAATCTAACTTACAATTGTATTATATAAAGCAGTGGTTCCTAAAGTGGGTGGTGGAAAGATCTGGGCGAGGAAGAAAGATTTGGGCGGGTAGGGGGGCGGCAGTCCGAAGTTAGAATGTTTGTTTGACCATTTGTACACAACACGTGCTCGTACACGGCTCCAGCGATGGGTTTTTCCACCTAGATCTGGATTTTTTGAACCTCTTCTGGGTTTCTAGTGTAAACTTTTAAAAATTTTTACAATCTGGGTTTTTTGTGTGTCTGTGGGGGCGCTATGTGAACATTATGTGTCTGAGGGGAGGGATAGGAACTCACTAGGGAGACATAGGGGGCGCCAGCCTGCAAAAGTTTGGACACCAATGATATAAAATAATGTAATACAATGTAATTTAGACTTTCAGCCTTGATTGAAGCAGATAGAAGAATTTGTCAGCTTCCCGTAGTTGAATTTTAAAAATAATGAAATATTTAATAAGTTCGACACGACTTGCCATACTCTAGTACCTGCTTCGCATATTAGAGGATTTTTAAGACTATAGCGAGAAATCTACGTTGGTATTGAGCCTAAAAACTATACATCTTTCAACTGTTTGTTCGAAAATATTCACCATCTTGCCACAGAAATAGCGTTTAATTACACAATGACAAAAAGAAAATTTCCAGCTTAGTTCTAGGCAGGTACAAAATTTGAACACATCTCCGATGCGTAAAATTTACATATTACATGAGCCAATTTCAAAATGCTCAAAATAATTTAATTTTCATTTAAAGGCTAGTCAAATATTTCATTTCCCCAAAGATAAACCATAACACCCAAGTTTCATTTCACTAGACGTGAAATGTACCTTCATCCACTGACATACAACCGCGGAACAAGTAATTATAATGTGTAAGTTCATTAGTAAATCTCGTCATATAACACATTTCCTCAACAGGAACACATGGATGTATGCCATAATATAATACGTCTATCTCACAGGAATACATGGATGTATGACGTACAGCAACGAACAACAACAACGTACAGCAGTGGCGTCGTCATATAATACGTTTATCTCAACAGGAACAAATGGATGCATGACGTACAGCAACGAACAACAACAACAACAACTTACAGCAGTGGCGTTGTCATATAATACGCCTATTTCAACAGGAACACATGAATGTTTGACGTAGAGCAACGAACAACAACAACAACAACAACAACAACAACGTACAGCAGTGGCGGTATATTTCTCATCGTCGTCGACGTCGAGGACGCAGTCGAGGAGCCTGAGGTAGCTCTTCTTCATCTTCTCCTTGTCGCGCAGGGCGTAGTGCGCCGTCACCAGGTCCAGGCCCGTCTGGAAGTTCGGCTGCTCCTGCATGATGTACTCGAAGCTCGTGCACGCCTCGCTGTACTGGCCCATCTTGATGAAGACCAGCCCGATGTTGTGCATGATCCTGATCCTGGTGAGGAAGAATGAACAAATATAACTCAGTACTCGCTGTACTGACCCATCTTGATGAAGACCAGCCCGATGTTGTGCATGATCCTGATCCTGGTGAGGAACAATGGAAAAATATAACTCAGTACTCACTGCAGTGAGTGACAGTGAAGACCAGCCCGATGTTGTGCATGATCCTGATCCTGGTAAGGAACAATGAAAAAATATAACTCAGTACTCACTGCAGTGAGTGACAAAGAGTGCATTTTCTCGTCGACGAAAACGTGAAGTTACGGACGGACGGACAGACGGACGGACAGACGGACGGACAGACGGACGGACAGACAGACGGACGGACGTGGCGAGTACAATAGTGAATTTTTTCCATAGATGAGAAAATGCGCTAAAAATGGTTCGGACGGGGCAGCGAGTACTACTAGAACTGCTTCAGAGAACTGTACTAGAACTACAAGAACAACTACAACTGTACTAGAACTGCTTCAAACTACTTGGGGTTTTCATTGGTTTCATTGACTTATGTACATAAGTTCTAGCACTGCTTCAGAATAGACTTGAGGTTTTTATATGTATCATTAACTTATGTATACAAGTTCTAGCACTGCTTCCGAACAGACTTGAGGTTTTTATATGTATCATTGACTTATGTATACAAGTTCTAGCATTGCTTCGGAACAGACTTGAGGTTTTTATTGGTGTTGTTGACTTGGTCGTAGGCCATCCTGTAGTACTTGATAGCCTTAGCGTAGTTGCCGGTCTTGAAGTAAATGTTGCCCATGTTGACGCGCAGGCGGCCTGAGTTGTTGAACATGCGATCCTTGGTGATGATCTGTCGCCACGAAATAGGTGTTAATTTCACATTTAATGCTTCACCGTATTTAGATGAATATGATTTTTAGGCTACTAATTGTTTGTACCTGTGTTCTAGGTTTTGAACTGACGATGGAGCTGGACTCCGAAACGTTTTCGCTTATAAGAAATGGTGAACTTTTTGGCTATTTTCTTTACTTTTAAATTCCTGGCATTTAATGCTTGTCTTGAACTGACAGTACGTATGTATTTTAAGGCAGGATTCCTATTCTCTCTAAAGTTAGAAGGCCTTCTTTCCTACTGTGGTATATCTGGAGGATTAAAAATGACGAGGAATGAGTTTGAAGTTTCATGTCGGTAAATAATGTCGGTATAAATAAAAAATAATAATATAAATAATAATAATTAGTAATAATAAATAATAATAGTAATATAAATAAATAATGTCGGTAAATAATGTCAATGCCGATACTTTTATTCTATTCTAAGTAGCAACGAACATTGCGTTATTATTTAGCGGGGTTAAGCCCACACTGGGTTTAGTGCGGGCTTAACGCGCACCTGATACGTGTTTTGTACGGGCTTACGACACGCACCTGATACGTGTTTTATACGGTCTTACGACACGCACCTGATACGTGTTTTGTACGGTCTTACGACACGCACCTGATACGTGTTTTGTACGGTCTTACGACACGCACCTGATACGTGTTTTGTACGGGCTTAAGACACGCACCTGATACGTGTTTTATACGGGCTTACGACACGCACCTGATACGTGTTTTATACGGGCTTACGACATGCACCTGATACGTGTTCAAAGCCTCCGTGTACATCTCATTTGCCGCGTACTGGTTGGCCAGATTAAAGAGCACCTGTAAAATAAAGGGCATTTTAAAATAGCTATAAAAAAACAGAAGCAGGTTACAATAGAATTTCTTCTCATGAAAATGAAAGCTGAACGTGAGAGATCCAGTTACTAACAACTTGAATATTAAAACACTGCGCGAAGTAAAAATCGTCATTCAGAAAATAGGAACAATCTAAAATGTGGAATAAAACTTGTAAGCCAAGAGGCGACCTCATTAGTGATAACTGGAGTGCAATGGGCAGAATCCTAAGTAGGTATTCCAGTTAAATATACATCACAAAGGAATGCTAAATAAGTCAAAATACGCAATTGCCCTACTGCCGTAAAAATGAGATCATTCCGTCCTGCCTTTCTCCGAATTTATGAACGGGAATTTGCGATAAAAACTTCGACATAAAAAATGGCAGGATTACTTCCCTGAATGAAATTTTACATACCAAGTAAATGTCATACTTTTTGTCTCAACAAATATGAATCAAATCAAGAGACGATAAAACTAATTTTCCATCATCCCATGCCGAATGGAGAATTACGTTGAATTTGAGGGAATATTGCTATTTGTAGAAGGTTTTCTCTTAAATTTGACTGCAAAATCTTCTAGATCTCCGTACAATAATTGAAGCAATTTAGTATAGTGACCAGAAACGGAATTATATGAATTTGTTTTTTATTTTATCAACAAGTGGATACAATTACCGAGTATAAAATTATTAAACTGCTCAACGTTCACTGAGAAGGTGAGGTCATCACTCACTGTGAAGAGGTCATCACTCACTGAGAAGGTGAGGTCATCACTCACTGAGGTCAGCACTCACTGAGAAGAGGTCATCACTCACTGAGAAGAGGTCATCACTCACTGAGACGAGGTCATCACTCACTGAGAAGAGGTCATCACTCACTGAGAAGAGGTCATCACTCACTGAGAAGGTGAGGTCCAGGTTATGAGCGTCATTAAGGCCGGCCTGCTCGCGCTGTCGGATGAGCGAGCGCTCCTTGCTGCTCGCCTCCTTGGCGCGCTCCAGGGCCGCCCGACGGTCGCCCCGACCCATCGCCAGGCAACTCTCCTCCACCAGCGCCGTGATGCGCTTCTCCGACGCCTTCAGTTGTGCTTCAGGACTGCAAAATTATGATATAATTGAAGTTTCATAGAAGAATTTATGGACTAAAATGTAAAAATGTCTTGTTAAATATACCTATATAATAGATATGTTTATATCTTGACACCAGCGCCATCATGCGCTTCTACGACACCTTCAGTTGTGCTTCAGGACTGTGAAAATATGATATAATTGAAATTTCGTGAAAGAATTTATAGAATAATAAATACAAATTTCAAATTAAATATATTTATAACATGGCACAAGCGCCGTGATACGCTTCTCTGATGCTTTCAGTTGTGCTTCATGACTGCGAAAATATGCTATAATTGAAGTTTCTTGAAAGAATTTATGGCCTAATACGTTAAAAATTTCAAAATAAATATATTTATATATGTCTATAACATAGCACCAGCGCCAGCATGCGCTGCTCTGACGCCTTCAGTTGTGCTTCAGGACTGCAAAAATATGATATAATTGAAGATGCACTGACAAACTAATGGACGAAAATGTACAAAATTTATAAATTAAAGATATATATACATCTGTTATAATAGTATGCTGGGCTAAAATTAGTCAGCTCTCTTGCCTGCTTAAAAGTGAGCATAGAATCCAGCTTTTGAATAACATCCATGATTCGAAGTTGTAGGACTGAAAGTGAAAACTCAGTAAATTTTGGGAAGCTGCAGTAGAAAAGAATTGGAATGCAAATTTTTACTCAAGAGTAATGTACTATAGGAGAGATACCCATCAATTTATTTTAATGTTGCAAATTAAATCATTTTAATGCTAGCCACTTCCATTGTATTTAATCAAGAAAAACTGGATGCTTATAAGAAAATCCAGTTTGTGTTTAAACACATAAGAATGACAAGCAAAAGCTTACTTTGACGTTTGAGAGAAAATATTCAATTGTAGTTGCCTAGCAACATATTAATAACCATAAAAATTACTCACAATTGAAATACAACTACCTTTTCAATTGATTTCAGAATTTAGTTTTTCTAACTGAAAAAAAGTGCCACTTGAAAATCATTCCAAAAGTAATACCTATGTACGTACTTGGGAGTGCAAACAAACTATGATTAAATGAAAACACAAAAATACAAAAAACACAAAAGTCTATAGAAGATGCAGATATAAAATACATTTAACCAACTGTTTGGTAAAGCAACTTCTGTAAGCAGGCCTTCAGCTACAAATAAAATTGAAGATAGTTAATGGTTAATAGAATGATGATGTTGTTGTGACCGCCACAACATGATAGAATCGCTTTTCTGTTTTCATTACTTACTTTGCGTTTCATTCTGTATATATATTTACCATAGCTGTATTAAATAATTAGTTCAGAGTGAACTGAACAGATGGTTCTCGTTGTAACAGTTGGAAGTAGGGTTCTGGGTACGAGTTAGTGAGAGACAGGCTGTCACGTGTGAAAGTTCTCAAGTTTATGCTCCTCGAAAAAAATAAGTGTATTCATTATCCTTCGCGTACTACCAAAACTATCGATTACATTGGCTTTGTGGTGTGGTAGCAGCGCAGAAAATTGCGGTAGCGTATGCGCCACAACATAATTGGTGCCGTGACCAGGATTGATGATGGTTAATGGTTAATAGAATGATGATGGTTAACAGAATTGATGATGGTTAATGTATCACAATACCAAGTGATGAAAGAACCAAGCAACACAGGCAGTGCACCTCTCATCAGCCTTGGAGAGCAGAGGTGGTGCAGGCCCCTTGCTGGTCTGGTTCATGGGGTCAAAGAGTGTCTGCTGGGAGGAGTAGCCAGTGCCCATCACACTCGTCATCGGCCGACGCAGACCATCACCTGCACTGCCTCCTGCTGTGCCCAACCCAATGCCCTAGAACATGTCGTATTAAATTTTAGTATTTGTAAACATACCATCACCAATTTGATATACTGCTCATTAAAAGTTGAAGAATTGGAGTGTATTTCCACTACAAAAGTACATTGCATTTTACTATATAAAAGTCAATTATATATAAGTAGGACATCTGATGGCAAAAACAAAAATGTTCAATATAACAGAGATCACCGATCAACAGAGAGAGAGAGAGAGTATTATAGATCAGTTGCATTAAGACCATACAATGTCAGGGCAAATTTATGCTCACAGTTTTTTGTCCTGTGCCTCCAGGCAGGGCAGTACTGAGGCGCCCTAGCCCAGTGGGAGCCCTACTCTGTGTCTGCAAGAGAAACATTGTAATAATAGATTCAGAATCCATCAGTCAGTCTTTCATTAATTACAGATTACAAACAAATTTTAGATTAAAGAGGAAAATTTAGAAATTAGTAGGTAATCATTATATTTAAATAATAACAATACAGGTTCTGTCAACTAAATTTTGTCCATATTGAACAAGAAAGAATTATATAAGTACCAGTATATAGAATGTGAAACTCTTACGATTGATTTAAAATTGTCTTGCTTTGAAGCAGAATTTGCAATTGAGGGCATGCCCCCACATCTAAGTCTTCTGCATGAATTAAGATAAACGTAGATATAGTCACCCATGTCCTAGTAACAAACAAATTCCCTATTCAATAACAAAGCCCATAAAACAATCCAAAAGGAGATTAAAATTAAATTTCCATTTAGTAAAAATGAAATATAACAAATATTTTCCAATTTATTTAACATGGCTGAAATCAACTACACACATGCTACACTTTAAATTCACAAAGTAGGTAATAATAACATGGTAAAATTATTATCTGATACATACGTGAATAAAATTATCCAACTTATTACTAGTAACACAAAAAGGCAGGAATATCAAATAAAAAGCAACATTACATATAGCAATTACAGGAACATTTAGCACAGAAAAATCAAGTTAAATTCTGTTACTTCATCAATTTATGTATTTACATTGCAAATGAAGTCAAAAGGATAAGCCAGTTACATACTGGAGGTCTGCGGCCATAGCTGGTGCGCACAGCTTCTTGAAAGTTGGGGTCTTGCTGAAGATGCTTTATGTCCAAAGCAGGATGCACATCATCAAATCCTGCATACAAGTCATCATTGGGTGCTGGGTGAACTGCTGCACACATCTTCCAGTTTGTAATTTAATAACCTAGTTAATGTATTGCTTGGAATGTTGTTTATTTTGTAATCACCTACTTTTAGATAGCCCTTGCCATTAAGGAAGCTAATTAGATGATCAGCTAATTTGAGGTAAAGCTGAAATTTGGTTAAAAAGGGTTATAAATAAATAACAAGGAAAGGTGGTCTGTAGAGCAAAGTAAGGCAAAATGAATTTGAAGATGCCAAATCTGTTACCCAAAAGGGTAAGGATTAATGCAGATGTCAGTTGCAATTGAAATTCTGCAATCCAGTACTGCCTTCTGTCAAATATCATGAAAGGTGACTATAAGGTCTATACCCAAAACATTTTAGTTGAACATCTGGCAGTCCAAACTAGAAGATGGAACATAAGCTACTCATGAATGAGATAAAAATTGCCAAGCTTATGGTCAAGAGAACATTCTTGACTACAACTTTTGAAATTTACACATAAGGAATCTTTTCTATTTGCATATTTCAGAAAATTCTGCCTGATAATCCAGATTGGCATGTAGTGGTGGACTGGTGGTGATGTCAGATTTAAATAAAAATTTGTAGTTTGTGTGCTAAAACTTAACTAATTTGTTATGCTAAATTGCTTTTAATGACTTAGAAAATGGACTTATGGTACACAACTGCAAAATGAATAATAATAAGTTAATGATAAATGGATAAGTTCTGGCAATTGGCAGAACTTTCTAAAAATTTCTAATAATTAAGTAAAATAATTGTTCAACAGACAATTTTTGAGTAAGCAAAAATGTACCGCTTTTCTTATTTCATCTGAAATATTTTTGACAAGGATGATGATAACAGATGAAATCAACCATAAGCATCATTGCATAGGCATTTTTGTCTCAATTAGTTTTCAGAAGTGGCTTCTGCTTCATTTTCAATAATGTTCATAAGTTCACTAGGCAAGTTTTATTAAAACATGGTTACAAATCACTATTATTAATAATACTGGAAATATTGTATCATTAATATAATATTTACTAAAAACCGGGCCTTAGCAATGCAATTGCTAAACTCTGCTGTCTCACAGTCTCTGCACACAGTGCACAGTAGATACCAGGTGCCAGCCTGCCAGGTAACTGAGATATTATTGCTAACCAAATAACCATAATGATACTGTTCATCATCATCAGACCATGTAGATGTAGGCATGTACTGATCAGTGATCACTGATGCACACTGTACAGACAGTACAGTTAGTCCACACTCAGGATGATGTATGTTTTTGGTGAATTTTCCCGCGCATTTTCACTTTTTTAAGCTATTGCTGTGCAGAGTTGGCGCAATGTAATGAAAATTAATTATCTTCGCGCACGTGTTTGCGCAATCCTGACCATCTTTATTTTAGAAGAAATTTTCTCCAAAGTCATATGGCAACACTGAACACCGTCTCTTTACATTTCGTATGTATAACAGCCGCAGTTTACGATTACCGTACGTTCCGTATCCGACAAGGCGGAGAAGTGACAACCAGAAGAGTCAGAAGTAACCCGGACATGTCTAACATTTTATTAATGTCAGTTCGACTCGCGTAGTCAATATACTCGCGTATATTGTCGACTAAAATAGTAGAACTATTTTAGCTTTCTAAAGTACGGCGCATGGCACATTTTTATACCAACGTAGTACGGTGCACCGCGCAGGTTGTTAAAATGACAAAATAAATTCCCGCGCACCTGGCACATCTTCCTGACCATGGCAGTTAGTCTGACTCTGAGCCCCGAGATTAAGAGAGAGAATATATTAATTTATCGCCATATGATAATAAAGTGGCCTAGGCCCTAGAGATAGTGAAATACGCAGACGTATTTTGACTAATTTTAAACATGTGCACTGGTCACCACTCACCAGTGCACATGACTGGTGGTGCACGGCACCGCTTCCTACCGTGACCCCGAGTCCCGAGAAAACTCCAGTCTGTTTACACTCGTTTCCATGGTAACAAACACACGGTCCGGGAAAATGGGTTCCGCATGCTTGGAAGGTTAAGAATTATGTTTCTTGTTAACTTCAAGATATTTGGTGTTGGAAACACCTTTTAGTCTGAGTAATGTCAAGGAAATATTGATGTAAATTGCTCATAAAACCAAACATTTTCAAATTTGAATTATAATGTTATATTATTGGAACGGATGACGCGTTATATGTAATTATAGGAATCAGCAAATTTTATTGTATTCTCCTATCCTATGCGCAATATAAGAAGGGTCCCAAAATTTGGCGCCGTAAAGAATGCGATGATGATTTTAATAATTTGTTTTTCCCGCATAACCTTGTTAACTGAAAATTTAAAAGCAAAGAATAGTCCACAAAAATTCATATCTTTATAGAAAAAGTTTCGGAGTCCAGCTCCATCGTCAGTTCGTAGAATCTAGATTTCACATAGAAAGCCATAAATTAGTACAACTGAAAATACAGAACACAATTATAAGCCTAAATTTACAAGTAATAGGGCACAAAACCTATATATTCACAATTTCAAGGGGATAGGAGCTAACAGCTGAATTTAAACTGGGCCTAAGTTTAAAATCTACAGTGATTCTAAAATACGCAAATCTGAAGTACCGGAGGTGAAAGCTAACACTCTAAAGTCACTGTCAGAAACAGGGATATCACACTGCTCGGCGTTAGCGCGCACAGCCGAATGATTGGGGCGCGATAGCAACTGTCCGGTTCTGCCACACCTTGTTATCAATGGGAATGGTGAAATACCCTGAATTTTTTCGCATTATCGTTGGCATCATCATTTCGGCTCTCTGAAAACTGATACTTTCATTGACCGACACTACGCTGAATAAGTTAGGACCATAAAAATAAGACGCACTTGGTTAAAGTTATTGAATTGGATGCTGCAACCTGCAAGTAAAATATTGTATTTTCGGTATATCCAGACCTCACAGGTGCTCATCCTTCGGTTTACCCCGCGCTCAACCCGTAATCAGATGGAACGCACAAACGTAAGTGCCTGCAGAAGCTCTCAGGCCCAACGGTCATCCTTGCGGTTATCCTGTGGCTTTTAAGTCAACCCTGCGTGGACACCCGGGGCCATACTTTCAAAACTCGCTAAGTCAACGTAAGTACTTACGCTCTATTTTCCTATCTATGATTGGTGGATTTTGCTTGATAGGCCGTCGATGATTGGCTGATGAACTTACGATCTCTTTACTCTTTTTGAAGGTATGGGCCCTGGACTACATCAAGCCGTACACCTGGACTACATCGTCTTACACCTGGACTACATCAAGCCTTACACCTGAACTACATCAAACTTTACACCTGGACTACATCAAGCCTTACACCTGGACTACATCAAGCCTTACACCTGGACTAGATCAAGCCTTACACCTAGACTACATCAAGCCTTACACCTGGACTACATCGTCTTACACCTGAACTACATCAAGCCTTACACCTGAACTACATCAAACCTTACACCTAGACTACATCAAGCCTTACACCTGGACTACATCGTCTTACACCTGGACTACATCAAGCCTTACACCTGAACTACATCAAACCTTACACCTAGACTACATCAAGCCTTACACCTGGACTACATCGTCTTACACCTGAACTACATCAAACCTTACACCTGGACTACATCAAGCCTTACACCTAGACTACATCAAGCCTTACACCTAGACTACATCAAGCCTTACACCTGGACTACATCAAGCCTTACACCTGAACTACATCAAACCTTACACCAGGACTACATCAAGCTTTACACCTGGACTACATCAAGC